>NC_068431.1:35693579-35993579 GCF_023373465.1 Oncorhynchus keta | reverse complement strand
AGCAAGCAATGCAGGTGTAGAAGCACGGTGGCTAGGAAAAACTCCCTAGAAAGGCCAAAACCTAGGAAGAAATGCAGAGAGGAACCAGGCTATGAGGGGTGGCCAGTCCTCTTCTGGCTGTGCCGGGTGGAGATTATAACAGAACATGGCCAAGATGTTCAAATGTTCATAAATGACCAGCATGGTCAAATAATAATAATCACAGTAGTTGTCGAGGGTGCAGCAAGTCAGCACCTCAGGAGTAAATGTCAGTTGGCTTTTCATAGCCGATCATTAAGAGTATCTCTACCGCTCCTGCTGTCTCTAGAGAGTTGAAAACAGCAGGTCTGGGACAGGTAGCACATCCGGTGAACAGGTCAGGGTTCCATAGCCGCAGGCAGAACAGTTGAAACTGGAGCAGCAGTACGGCCAGGTGGACTGGGGACAGCAAGGAGTCATCATGCCAGGTGGTCCTGAGGCATGGTCCTAGGGCTCAGGTCCTCCGAGAGAGAGAAAGAAAGTGAGAAAGAGAGAATTAGAGAGAGCATACTTAAATTCACACAGGACACCAGATAAGACAGGAGAAGTACTCCAGATATAAAAGACTGACCCTGGCCCCCCAGACAGGGCCAAACAGGCAAGATATAACCCCACCCACTTTGCCAAAGCACAGCCCCCACACCACTAGAGGGATATCTTCAATAACTAACTTACCATCCTGAGACAAGGCGAGTATAGCCCACAAAGATCTCCGCCAAGGGGGGGCGCCAACCCAGACAGGAAGATCACATCAGTGACTCAACCCACTAAAGTGACGCACCCCTCCTAGGGACGGCATGAAAAGGAAAGTAGAGCATTGCAGTAGTCTAACCTAGAAGTAACAAAAGCATGGATACATTTTCCTGCATCATTTTTGGACAGAAAGTTTCTGATTATTGCAATGTTACGTAGATGGAAAAAAGCTGTCCTTGAAACAGTCTTGATATGTTCGTCAAAAGAGAGATCAGGGTCCAGAGTAACGCAGAGGTCCTTCACAGTTTTATTTGAGACGACTGTACAACCATTAAGATGAATTGTCAGATTCAACAGAAGATCTCTTTGTTTCTTGGGACCTAGAACAAGAATCTCAGTTTTGTCCGAGTTTAAAAGTAGAAAGTTGGCAGCCATCCACTTCCTTATGTCTGAAACACAGGTTTCTAGTGAGGGCAATTTTGGGGCTTCACCATGTTTCATTGAAATGTACAGCTGTGTGTCATCCGCATAGCAGTGAAAGTTAACCCCCCAAGGGGGGGGGCGCCAACCCAGGCAGGAAGATCACATCAGTGACTCAACCCACTCAAGTGACGCACCCCTCCTAGGGACGGCATGGAAGAGCACCAGTAAATATCCTACTACAATCCACCAGGATTTTCAAATCCCTATTTTATCCCATTTATTTTAATATTGTCACAAATTATTGCACCTGAATTTGACAATCATATTTTCTCTGAAAGCTTTTAAGAAATTAATTTAATGCGTACAGTAATTGTCACGTTGTTGGTAATAATGATGGTTGGACCAAGGCGCAGCGAATGTTGAGTTCCACATATTGTGAAACTAAGCAACGACAAAAACAAATAAACAATAAACTAACCACGAACCGTGACTACAGATATGCTTTGTGCACAAAACTTAAAACACATACATTCAAACAATATCCCATAACCCACAGGTGAAAAAAAAAATGCAACTTAAGTATGATCCCCAATTAGAGACAACGATTACCTGCTTCCTCTAATTGGGAATCATACCCAAACCCCAACATAGAAAATAAACCTAGAACCCCACATAGAAATAATAAACTAGACTAAAAACCCCTAGTCACGTCCTGACCTACTCTACCATAGAAAATATAGGCTTTCTATGGTCAGGACGTGATATTTCCCCGCCCCCCCCCCCAAAAGGTGCGGACTCAGACCGCAAAACCTGAAACAAAAAGAGAGGGTTAGGGGAGGGGTGTCTAGTGTCGGTGGCGGCTCTGGTGCGGGGCGAAGTACCCGCTCATCCGCCAGCATAGGGGGCGGCTAGGGTGCAGGACAAAGTACCCGCTCATCCTGCGGATCCAGCCATGGACCCAGGCTGAACACTGTGCCTGGACTGGACCTAGGCATAGGGGAAAGCTCCCGCCATGGAGCAGGACTGGACGCTATGCCTGGACTTGGCACCAACGCCGAAGAAGACTCTGGCCTTGGAGCTGGACTGGACAGCGTGCTTAGACTGGGCATCGGCGCAGGGGAAGGCTCCGGCCATGGAGCTGGAGGTTCCGGACCGTTGACCATCTCAGGAGGTTCCGGAGTGTTAAAACTTTCTGTGGCCTTCCTCCCCGACTTCCTCGCTGTCCCTCCTTCGCTGCTTCCGCCTGCTTCCATGGCAGGATCTTGTCTCCTGCCATTATTTCTTCCCAAGTCCAGGATATTCTCTCCCTGATATCCTCCAAAGACCAGGATGCCATCTCCTCCCATCTCCTCCCGTTGTGATGGGATCTTCTGTCACATTGTTCGCAATAATGATGGTCGGACCAAGGTGCAGCGTATGTTGAGTTCTACATATTTTAAAAACTTCTGTATTGAGTAGCTTGGATGAATAAGGTGCCCAGAAGTGCTGTAACGCATATTTTGAAAATCTGAGACGACAGTGTTGTTAACAAAAGGCTAAGCTTGTGTTTGAATATATTTATTTAATTTCATTTGCGATTTTCATGAATAGTAAAAGTTGCGTTATGCTAATGCATTTGAGGCTATGATTACGCTCCCGGATACAGGTTTGCTCGTCGCAAGAGGTTAAAAAGAGTCTTTTTGCATTTGTGCAGATTGCCATGTCTCATTTTTGATTAATTGAAAATGATACTTTTTTCAAAGTATCTCTCTATTTCAAACAAGCATTGCAGAGCTGGCTACAACTTCATTTTCATCCCCAGAACATAGAACAAATATTATGGTTGAACACAAATGCACTGGTTGATAAAATACCTGTCACGAATACCACCGATGGTGGCTCCCCTTCCTGTTCGGGTGGCGCTCGGCGGTCGTCGTCGCTGGTCTACTAGCTTCCACCGATCCCTTTTTCCTTTCCTTTTCGCTTGCTTTTGTCTAATTGTTTTCACCTGTTCCTTGTTGGGGTTTTGGGATGGGTGTTATTTAGTTTGTTTTGCCCGCTGGTGTTTGTTGTTGCTTGTTGTTATTGTTACGTTTGTTGTGTATCGTTGTCTTTTGGGTTTTCGCTGTCCGGGTTTTGTAACTAAGGTTTTGGGTTTGTTTGCACCTGTGTTAGGGCTTCACCCATGTTTGGACCTGTTACATTGTAGAGGACATTAAAGCGTTTTTCCCCGTTTTTCCCATTAAAGCGTTTTTTTGCTCTCTGTATCTGACTCCACACCCATCACTCGCCCACCGTTACAACACCTGTATTTATTGGAAAGATGTTTGAAAAGGGTATTTTGTTCTGAAATTATATTGTAAATTGGAATGGTAGAGTTATGTCTTTCATGGAGTTGTCAGAATTATACGGAAAGGTCAGTACAACCAATTGATTACAGCATTGCCCCAAAAATGGAGGAGGAGGGTGGCAGCGGGACGAGGTAGGGAACTGGTCTGTCTGTCCTGTCAGGCATATGTGTATAGGTGGCAGGGAAGTCAGGCGCAGGAGAGTCAAACGGAGTGTAAAATGGAGTCTTTTAATAAAGTCCTAGTAACATGCTCCATAACACTAAACAGGAAAAGAACATAAACAAAATATGGGTACGAAGACCCGTCGCGCACCTATACAACAAACAACACTACACTGACAATAAACAATCTCTGACAAAGACATGAGGGGAAACAGAGGGTTAAATACACAACAGGTAATGAATGGGATTGAAAACAGGTGTGTGGGAAGACAAGACAAAACCAATGGAAAATGAAAAAAGGATCAATGATGGCTAGAAGACCGGTGATGTCGAAAGCCGAGCACCGCCCGAACAAGGAGAGGCAACGACTTCGGCAGAAGTCGTGACATGTCCAATATAAAGGATCAAAACTGGCGGAGGAATAAAAATAGCATAAATAGGAAAGTATACCAGTTTCATTTGAAGACCAGAATGTTGACAACTGTGCCATACAGATTGCAAAATAGTTGGGAAGATATTTCTGATGTACCGATTCCATGGTACAGGGTATATGAGTTGATGTATAAAACAACCAAGATTCAAGACTTGCTTTTCCGCTAAAATTATTATATAGAATTCTTGTCACCAACAAAATGTTGAATATTTGGGACATAAAATCATCGAAGCTCTGCAGATTTTGTTGCGAGGATACAGAATCAATAGACCATTTATTTTGGTATTGCCTTCAGGTAGCCTGTCTCAGGATCAGGAACGGCTGAAAATGCATAGCATTGATCTAAAATTGACCCTGGAAATAGCACTGTTAGGAGATCTGGAGAGACTGGGTCAGTCAATTACTAATATACTAATTCTCTTTGTAAAAGTATTTATCTTCAGCTCGCAATCTGTGGATTCTATTAGATAGATTGAAATTGTACGTTATAGTTGAAAGATATGTGTTGGGTAGAAGAGATAGATAGGCCAGCAGAGATGGGATAGGACGGGCTGAGGGAAGCTGAGGGTTGGGATGTGGAATTGGAGAGTGGAGTGGAGTTACTGTGTGAGAGATATTGATGGTCAAAGATAAAAGTAACAAAAACATAAAATAAAATGTCAAAATAAAACATAATAAAAAGTACATTTGAATGTCACTAAGTGGAAGTGTTTTTACAACTAATGCCGGTTTGCCTGAGGCTGATGCCGTGCAGTTGTTAGTACACATGCATATACACACACTCTCATTCAAATAAACACATACAAGAACACACACATACAGTGGGGAGAACAAGTATTCGATACACTGACGATTTTGCAGGTTTTCCTACTTACAAAGCATGTAGAGGTCTGTAAGTTTTTATCATAGGTACACTTCAACTCTGAGAGACGGAATCTAAGACAAAAAAACTGAACTAGAGTGTGCATAACTATACATAACCCCCAAAGTCAATACTTTGTAGAGACACCTTTTTTTGCAGCAATTACAGTTGCAAGTGTCTTGGGGTATGCCTCTAAGCTTGGCACATCTAGCCACTGGGATTTTTGCACATTCTCCAAGGCAAAACTGCTCCAGCTCCTTCAAGTTGGATGGGTTTCGCTGGTGTACAGCAATCTTTAAGTCATACCACAGATTCTCAATTGGATTGAGTGTTGTTTTAGCAAAATGCTTAGGGTCATTGTCCTGCTGGAAGGTGAACCTCCGTCCCAGTCTCAAATCTCTGGAAGACTGAAACAGGTTTCCCTCAAGAATTTCCCTGTATTTAGTGCCATCCTTCATTCCTTCAATTCTGACCAGTTTCCCAGTCCCTGCCGATGAAAAACATCCCCACATGTTGATGGTGTTCTCAGGGTGATGCGAGGTGTTGGGTTTGCGCCAGACATAGCGTTTTCCGTGATGAACAAAAAAAATCTAATTTTAGTCTCATCTGTACAGAGTACCTTCTTCCATATGTTTGGGGATTCTCCCAAACGTTCACCTTTTGGCCTTTTGAACGTGTTTGCTTATTTTTTTATTTAAGCAATGGCTTTTTTTCTGGACACTCTTCCGTAAAGCCCAGCTCTGTGGAGTATACGGCTTAAAGTGGTCCTGTGGACAGATACTCCAATTTCCGCTGTGCTTTGCAGGTCCTTCATGGCTATCTTTAGTCCCTTTGTTGTCTCTCTGATTAATGCCCTACTTGCCTGGTCTGTGAGTCTCTTGGCAGGTTTGTTGTGGTGCCATGTTCTTTCCATTTTTTTATAATGGATTTAATGGTGCTCCGTGGGATGTTCAAAGTTTCAGATATTTTTTTTATAACTCAAGCCTGATCTGTACTTCTCCACAACTGTCCCTGGCCTGTTTGGAGAGCTCCTTGTTCTTCATGGTGCAGCTTGCTTGGTGGTGCCCCTTGCGTAGTGGTGTTGCAGACCCTGGAGCCTTTCACAATAGGTGTGTATATACTGAGATCGTGTGACACTTAGATTGCACCCAGGTGGACTTTATTTAACGAATTATGTGACTTCTGAAGGTAATTGGTTGCACCAGATCTTATTTAGGGGCTTCATAACAAAGGGGGTGTGTACATATGCACGCATCACTTTTCAGTTGATGATTTTTGAGAATTTTTTGAAACAAGCAATTTTTTCCTTTCACTTCACCAATTTTTAATATTTTGTGTATGTCTATTACATGAAATCCAAATAAAAATCAATTTAAATTAAAGTTGTAACTCAATAAAATAGTAAAAACAACAAGGATGATGAACACTTTTGCAAGGCACTGTACTTAGTGTACATACCTACATACTAATATTATGTATTATGCACATACACATTTGTATTCTTACTGAAATGAATACAATTGACAAAAAAAAAACCCTTCTGCTATACAACTTCTCTTGTAGCATCTTCCACGCTTTGGATTTTTTTGTTGTTGTTAATGATTAATAAGAGTGGTGTGGTTGGGGTAGATCCTCATCAACCTCTGAGCAGAAAAAGGCGATCTGGAGCGTAGTGGCCCTCTTGAAGAGTGGTGTGATGGGTCAGATCTGCAGCTAAGAGAATCAGTACATTGCAACTTGATTCATTTGTGATTTTTAAAAGAAAAGGACATTCCTGAAGAAACTTTTTGGACAAAAATACAAAAATTCAATTCGTTTCGGCATGGACTCTACAAGGTGTTGAAAGCATTCCACAGGGATGCTGGCCCATGTTGACTCCAGTGTGTCCCACATCTGTGTCAAAGTGGCTGGATGTCCTTTTTGTGGTGGACCATTCTTGATACACACAGGAAACTGTTGAGCGTAAAAACCCAGCAGCGTTGCAGTTCTTGACACACTCAAATACTACCATACCCTGTTCAAATACACTTAATTATTTTGTCTTGCCCATTCACCCACCCTCTGAATGGTACACATACACAATCCATGTCTCAATTGTCTTAAGGTTTAAAAATCCTTCTTTCTTCAACCTCATCTACACTGATTGAAGTGGATTTAACAGGTGACATCAATAAGAGGCTTTCACCTGGATTCACCTGGTCAGTGTATGTCATGGAAAGAGCAGTTGTTCCTAAGGTTTTGTGCACTCAGTGTATGCATGTAAGTACGCATGTACCTGTGTGTATATATATAAGTATGATCATTTTATTTGTATATACAATAAATAGTGTCTAATAAGCCCATGTGAGCTGGGCATCATGAAGATGCATGACACTATAATAAATCAAACTGATGTCTTTTCAACCAGGCTTTGCGTACTGGACACCTTCACTGGCTTCCTGCTTTTCACTATGTGATTGCAATACTGTTAGTGCTGTAATGACATAAAGGGTCCTCTTGAATCTTTATGTCATTACAGCACTCTGATTACTTTACAGGTAATAAAGACAATGTGCAGCACGGCTGTTTCTCCTCCTCTGGCAAGACAGAATCTTAGCAGAGTTAATAAGGAGTAGGCAAGAACCGCTGAGAACCATCTCAAGGTCGAAATCCCCCTTCACAGAGTGGCAGTATGATTTTAAACACCGATTCAATAGAACCATTGAGAGCTAGACCTACAGGAGCACTGACCCTCTCAACACAATGACTGACGGATTTAACAAGGTTTATTAGAGATATATAGATTTAAAGATCTTACTGAGGCAGTGACCTGTATCGGAGCTATATAATGAAATTATTTAGAAGGGTTGGTCTTGTTCTGGAAACACTTAGTGAATGTTAAAACCTGTAGACTTCCATTTGGACATGGTGGGGGAATGAACCTGAAGGGAAGTTCACTTGTAGGTACAGATGTAGGTACAGATGTAGGATCTTAATATGATCACTCTTTTGTTGCTGAGAATTTTCTTGTTAAACAGGAAATGCAAACTTCTAAAGTTTCCAACCTAATTTGCCATAAAGAAAAATGTATCAACCCCTAAATAAAAGTTCCATTAATTATAATCCACATAATAATTCACATTTTCCTGCTCTAGCAAACTGCCTGAAATTAACCTCCTACATCTGTAACTATAGCTCTGTGCCAAATATTGTATCTGCCTTTGGGAGGGCCAGACACATCAACAGCAGAGGGAACACTCACTGCACACAAAGCACAAGTCATATTTTTGCCACACCCTGATCTGTTTCACTTGTCTTGTGATCGTCTCCACCCCCTCCAGGTGTCGCTTATTTTTCCCGGTGTATTTATCCCTGTGTTTTCTGTCTCTCTGTGCCAGTTCGTCTCGTCTTGTCAAGTCAACCAGCGTGTTTTTTCCGTGCCTCTGCTTTTTCTTATCTCTCTTTTACTAGTCTTCCTGGTTTTGACCTTTGCCTGCCCTGACTCTGAACACGCCTGCCTGACCATACTACCTGCCCTGACCTCGAGCCTGCCTGCCACTCTGTACCTCCTGGACTCTGACCGTGTTATGATATTTTTGCCTGTCCAACGACCATTCTCTTGCCTGCCCCTTGGATACTAATAAATATCAGAGACTCTAACCATCTGCCTCCCGTGTCTGCATCTGGGTCTCACCCTGTGCCAATATAGTTTTAGTCAGTTTGTTATATACCGGAATTACAAGATTAAGGCTTAATTTGCATTATTTTCCAAAGAGACAGGTTTAGTGAACAAGAGAAGGGGTGCCAGAGAAACAGAGAGAGGGGAGTTTGCCATTCCCCAATTAACCTGTGGCAGCATGCAAGTGTGTGCGTTCATGTGTTTGTTTTGTGTATGTGATAGTGAGGTCATAAGGGTCCATGATAGTTAGTGGGATTTTAATTAGTAGGTAAAGTGTGTTTATGTTGACACTGCCCTATTAGTCTTCACTTCAGAGAATGTTCAATGCAGACACCTGGGGCCATCACCTCTCTTAATGAGCTATTACATCAAACAGACTCACGCACGTACACACACACACACACACACACGTACACCCTAAGGACTCCACATGCTACATGCGGCCCCGAGTTAACTCTCAAACACTTGTGTAACACTTAAGCTTGATTCCTCTCTGACCTTTGACAGCCACATCAAACAGCTGTGTAAAGTGCCATTCAATACCTGAAGAACATTGCTAAACTTCGTCCCACCCTCACTCAGTCTGACTCAGAGGAGCTTGTCCATGCTTTTATCTCCTCAAGGCTGGACTATTGCCTATTCCCGAAAGATTGGAAAGCTGCTTTGGTCCTTTCCCTCTTCAAAGGGGGAGACCGTCTAGACCCAAACTGTTATTGACCTATATCTATCCTACCCTGCCTTTCTAAAGTCTTCGAAAGCCAAGTTAACAAACAGATCACCGACCATTTCGAATCCCACCGTACCTTCTCCGCTATGCAATCTGGTTTCCGAGTGTGCACCTCAGCCACGTTCAAAGTCCTAAAAGATATTATAACTGCCATCGATAAAAGACAGTACTGTGCAGCCGTCTTCATCGACCTGGCCAAGGTTTTCGACTCTGTCAACCACCGCATTCTTATCGGCAGACTCAACAACCCTGGTTTCCCAAATGACTGCATTGCCTGGTTCACCAACTACTTCTTAGAGTTGTATGGACCTCTGGCAGTCTCTGGGGGTGCCACAGGATGCAATTCTCGGGCCAACTCTTTTCTCTGTATACAACAATGGTGTCGCTCTTGCTGCTGGTGATTCTCTTGATCCACCTCGACGCAGATGACACCATTCTGTATGCTTCTGGTCTTTCTCTGGACACCATGTTAACAAACCTCCAGACAAGCTTCAATGTCATACAACACTCCTTCCGTGGCCTCCAACTGCTCTTTAATGCAAGTAAAACTAAATGCATGCTCTTCAACTGATCGCTGCCCGCACCCGCCTGCCCTTCTAGCATCACTACTCTGGACGGTTCTGACTTAGAATATGAGGACAACTACAAATTCCTAGGTGTCTGGTTAGACTGTAAACTCTCCTTCCAGACTCACATTAACTTCTTATGCAAGGGGGCACAGTATTACACAGTATTTTCACATCCAGATGAAAAGCGTAACCCAAAGTAAACTGCCTGTTACTCATAACCAGAAGCTAGAATATGCATATAAATAGTAGATTTGGATAGAAAACTCTAAAGTTTCCAAAACTGTTAAGATAATGTCTGTGAGTATAACAGAACTCATATGGCAAGCAAAAACCTGAGAAAATGTTAACCAGGAATTGGTAAATCTGAGGTTTGTAGTTTTTCAAATTATTTCCTATCCAATATACAGTGTAAATTGGGTCAGATTGCACTTCCTAAGGCTTCCATTAGAAGACAACAGTCTTTGAACGTTGTTTCAGGCTTCTATTGTGAAAGGGGAGCAAATAAGAGCTGTTTCAACCAGAGGTCTGGCAGAAAGACTTTAGTTTAGTTACGCAAGCGGCCGTGAGCACAAGCTCCGTTCCCTTCAATTTCTAATGACAAAGGAATTGTCCGGTTGGAATATTATTGAAGATTTATGATAAAAACATCCTAAAGATTGATTATACACATCGTTTGACATGTTTCTACGAACTGTAATGGAATTATTTGGACTTTTCATCTGGACTTTGTGCCCGCGCCTTGTGCATTTGGATTCCTGGACTAAACGCGCAAACAAAAAGAAGGTATAACATAAATTATGGACATTATGGAACAAAACAAAACATTACTGAACATAACGCGCCAATGTGAACTGAGATATTTGGATATAAATATGAACGATATCGAACAAAACAATCATGTATTGTGTAAAATGAAGTCCTATGAGTGCAATCTGATGAAGATCATCAAAGGTTAGTGATTCAATTTCTCTATTTCTGCTTTTTGTGACTCCTCTCTTTGGCTGGAAAATGGCTGCGTTTTTCTGTGACTCAGAGCTGATCTAACATAATCGCATGGTATGCTTTCGCCGTAAAGCCTTCTTGAAATCGGACACTGTGGTTGGATTAACAACATATTTATCTTTAAAATTGTGTATAATACTTGAATGTTTGAGGAATTTTAATTATGAGATTTCTGTTGTTTGAATTTCGTGCTCTGCACTTTCACTGGCTGTTGTCAAATCGATCCCGTTAACTTCTAATGGTATAGCGGACGCTTGCGTCCCACTTGGCCAAAAACCAGGGAAAATGCAGCATGGCAAATTCAAATAAATTGATATAAAAATCAAACTTTCATTAAATCACACATGTAAGATACTCAATTAAAGCTACACTGGTTGTAAATCCAGCCTACATGTCCGATTTTTAAAAGGCTTTTCTGCGAAAGCATAAGAAGCTATTATCTGATGATAGCGCGACAGTAAACAAAGAGGGTAGCATATTTCAACCCTGCAGGCACAACACAAAACACAGAAATAAAATATAAAACATGCCTTACCTTTGACGAGCTTCTTTTGTTGGCACTCCAATATGTCCCATAAACATCAGAATTGGTCCGTTTGTTCGATTAATACCGTCCATATATATCCAAAATGTAAATTTATATGGCACATTTAATCCAGAAAAAACAGCGCAACGTCACTACAAAATATTTCAACAGTTGCCTACAAACTTTGCCAAAATATTTCAAACTACTTTTGTAATACAACTTTAGGTATTTTTAAACGTTAATAATCGATCAAATTGAAGACGGTCTATCTGTGTTCAATACAGGAAGACATCACACCAAGCTACTTTTCAAGTCTTGGGCAACTGTCAACAGTGTAACGCAGTTCCTAGTTGGCCCTACTTCTTCATTGCACAAATGAATAACCTCAACCAAATTCCAAAGACTGGTGACATCCAGTGAAAGCAGTAGGAACTGAAAACAAGTTCCTAAGAAATATCATTTGCCAATGAGAACACAGTGAATAGACAGAACAGACAACCGTTCAAAAAAATTCTGAACGGTTAGTCCTCTGGGTTTTGCCTGCTAAATAAGTTATGTTATACTCACAGACATGATTCAAACAGTTTTAGAAACTCCAGAGTGTTTTATACCCAAATCTACTAATGATATGCATATCTTATCTTCTGGGCATGAGTAGCAGGTAGTTGAATTTGGGCATGCATTTCATCCGGACGTGAAAATACTGCCCCGTCACCAAGAATTAATGTGTTACTATCTCTAGACTTAAACTCTAAAGATATTTATATCTCTTACATCAATCAGTCAATTATTAATCATTACTTCATCAGTCTAATTCTGAAAGTCACAAAATCCTTTGATATCTGCACAAACCCTAACCTAATGTATGAATCAGCAATACACATATTGGCTTAATTATTTATTTACTAACTAACTAAATAATCACACAAAAATACATAAATACACACAGTATAGGTTGAATTGATTACTAACATAATGCAATGAAAAGTCTCTAATGGACTAACCCGATATGATGACTTGTTACACAATGGAAAGGGGTGGGGAAAGAAAGAACGGGAGAGACATAGGGGACCCATTGTACATACAGTTGGAAAACTATGCTTGTGGGAATGTGAATACTTTGCACATGAACCACCGCTCATTCAAAAATAATTGCAATGTACATTCTTACGCTTGGAGGTCTTTGTTGTCTCTCTCTATTGAAATTGCCTGGTCGAGTTTACTAAACTAAAGTACTTAAACAGCTGCAGACTGAATGTTCCGATGTAGTCTTTCTCTTCTTCACTCGAGAGCTTCAGAGTCTTACCATTTTCAGGTCTGGTAGTTTTAATTACAACCATTTCAACGTCTGAATTGTCGTCACATTCTCTGGTCTCAATGATTGATTATTCAGGGTATAGCTAGGACCACTTTACACACCAGCAGCAACCCGGCATGTTTTGGTCTCTAGAGATTTTATTCTTCACTCGTATTAAGAGTTTCTAACCATTTCGTAACATTCAGCTCACGCTGTCAGTCACGCTGGTTTGTAGAGATTTAACCATTTGTAACATATTCAGCTCACACTGCAAGTGTACAGGTCTAATGTAAATTTAGTTAGCAGTCCTTTTATGCACTCACCTTGGAGGGCGGTTCCATCACGTTGCCACAATGTCTGTGCTCACGTGGACGTGGATACTGACTTGGAGTTTATATGAAAAACAATTCTCATTTAGAAGGCTAAAATCACATTTAATCTTCTCACAAATAGTTTCATATTTAATCATATGTTTTACAACATTTAAATCTGATAACTGGGACATATACATTTGTAGAGTTACAGTTATCTTTTTATACCAGCCTTAATGACCTCACAAAGGAATTCACTTTTGATCATTGTTTGGATCCCCACCAAACATTTTCCACATTCTTTATGTTAGAAATATTGTTTAATTATCCACTTTTGGATGTTGGAATTTTGGCGGCAGATTCTCTCTCTACACACATTAGATTCCTTTGTTAAATACTGCCGAGCCAGAGAGAGAAAGTTTACGACCGGACGTTAAAGTCATAAACTCCCCACTTCCTCTCTGGTGGGAGAGAGGGGAGGGGGCTCTCTGATCCTCACACAAGAGTGAAAGTCATGACAAGTTATTAAAACACTTAGAATATCTATCTACATCTAGCAATTGCATTCTTCTCATATTACTCTGTAGGCTACTGACCTATTCAAAGCTTCTTCTGGCATCTTACCATACATCTGCTTGTATTTATTGAACTCAACCTGCAGGAGGCTTGTTTGTTGTGATTAAGTGAGTGGGCGGGAACAGCTACAGGTAAGGTTCTGACAGATGGGTGTTGCTTGGTGGTGGCAAGGACACACCCAAGAAACACCCACATCAAATCACAACCCCAAGTCAACTCATGTTTGGCTTCTGTCATGGCCGCCAGCATTTCTTGAGGAGCAAGCTAAAAAAATGAGGCCAAATCAGCAGGTGCAGTTCCCCTTTAAAATAGTTCCGTCTCGGTGAGAATGGATGGGTAAAGGTGGTAAAATAGTTGCGTAGGGCTGGTTCATGATATACCACTATCTCCATTGGCCATGGCATTTCTCTGTGCTCTGTAAACAACTGTTCCCTCTTAAAAAAAACATATAACTGTAGTAAGTAACTCAAAGTGCTTTTAAAGGCTATTGCCATGAAACTCACTAATCCGATGGATGTCACGCAGGCACGAACGCACACACACGTCACTATTTGGCATTTTTTGTGTGGGAGGGATACAAAGGTCACTGCTTTTACATGGATTCAGTTTTAAGGGAATTTAAAAGCTGGCAAAACATCCACTCTCATTATTGTCCCAATGGGTATTTGACATCATCAGCTCAAATACCAGCAGAATTATTCAAGAGTTCAAAATGTCGAGGATACATACAGGTAACACTTGAGTGACTGACGGACACAAAGTATATTGAAAGCAGGTGCTTCTAAACAGGTGTGGTTTCAAAGTTAATTAAGCAATTAACATCCCATCATGTTTAAACTCAAATATAAAAATGCTGGGCAGGGCTATTATTTTGGAAACCATGGCTATGCCCCTGTAGAATAACAATGCCCCCATCCACAGGGCATGAGCGGTCACTGAATGGTTTGATGACTATGAAAATTATGTTAACCATATGCCATGGCCATCTCAGTCACCAGATCTAAACCCAATTGAAAACTTACGGGAGATTCTGGAGCAAAACAAAACACAAAATTATGACATTTCTTGTGGAACAATGGTGTTTCATTCCTCCAATAGAGTTTAAGACACTTGTAGAATCTACACCAAGGTGCATTGCAGCTGTTCAGGCTCGTGGTGACCCAAAGCCCTTTTAAGACACTTTATGTTGGTGTTTCCTTTATTTTGGCAGTTACAGTGAGCTCCAAAATTATTGAGACAGTAACGTATACACCGGGAGTCAGGTGCAGAAGGTGAGTCAAATCAAATGTTATTGGTCAAATACACATGGTTAGCAGATGTTAATGTGAGTGTACCGAAATGCTTGTGCTTTTAGTTCCGACCATGCAGTAATATCTAACAAGTAATCTAACAATTTCACAACAACTACCTTATACACACAAGTGAAAAGGAATGAATAAGAATATGTACATATAAATATATGGATGAGCGATGGCTAAACATTAGAAGCCTACTTCCGGGTTGGAGCGAGCGGTCGCATCCGCATTTTCGCTCCGCAGGTAGTATAACTTTTTCATTGCATTTCATTATAGTACAACGGTTTAATTTGTCTAATCTTAGCAATTTCTTCTTAGCTAGCTACATAGCCGTCTTTGTATCAAAGATAATTGCGTAATTATCGTATTTCGTCGTCCTAACGTAGTCTTCACTGCTCTGCCCAGCAGCTAGCCAGCTAGCAAACGTCCACCGATTAGCAGCACTGTAGAAACTATTACACTCAACTGAACGACTTGATTAGTGTAGTGTTAGCTAGCTACATAGCTGTCTTTGCTGTCTTCGTATCCAAGATAATTGTGTAGTCTTAGAGTGATTATCTTAATTTACCGAGGTTAGCTAGCCAGCTATTTGTCGTCCTTAACGTAGGAGACACTGCTAACTAGCCAACAGCTAGCCAACGTCTTCCGAATAGAACTCAACAACCCGGTCGCATTCCGCTTCGCTCCACAGGTAGTATCACATTTTCATTTAATTTCATTACAGTACAACGGTTTGATTTGTTTGATCGTAGCTAGCTACATAGCTAGCTACATAGCCGTCTTTGTATCAAAGATAATTGTGTAGTCTAGAGCGATTTTCTAGGTTAGCTAGCCAGCTATTGTCGTTCTTTTAACGCAACGTAACGTAATCAACACTGCTAGCTAGCCAGCTAGCCCCGAATAGCAGCACTGTAGAAACTATTACACTCAACGGAACGACTTGATTAGTGTAGTGTCAACAACGCAGCCACTGCCAGCTAGCCTACAAAGTCAACAACGCAGCCACTGCCAGCTAGCCTACTTCAGCAGTACTGTATCATTTTAATCATTTTAGTCAATAAGATTCTTGCTACGTAAGCTTAACTTTCTGAACATTCGAGAAGTGTAGTCCACTTGTCATTCCAATCTCCTTTGCATTAGCGTAGCCTCTTCTGTAGCCTGTCAACTATGTGTCTGTCTATCCCTGTTCTCTCCTCTCTGCACAGACCATACAAACGCTCCACACCGCGTGGCCGCGGCCACCCTAATCTGGTGGTCCCAGCGCGCACGACCCACGTGGAGTTCCAGGTCTCCGGTAGCCTCTGGAACTGCCGATCTGCGGCCAACAAGGCAGAGTTCATCTCAGCCTATGCCTCCCTCCAGTCCCTCGACTTCTTGGCACTGACGGAAACATGGATCACCACAGATAACACTGCCACTCCTACTGCTCTCTTTTCGTCCGCCCACGTGTTCTCGCACACCCCGAGAGCTTCTGGTCAGCGGGGTGGTGGCACCGGGATCCTCATCTCTCCCAAGTGGTCATTCTCTCTTTCTCCCCTTACCCATCTGTCTATCGCCTCCTTTGAATTCCATGCTGTCACAGTTACCAGCCCTTTCAAGCTTAACATCCTTATCATTTATCGCCCTCCAGGTTCCCTCGGAGAGTTCATCAATGAGCTTGATGCCTTGATAAGCTCCTTTCCTGAGGACGGCTCACCTCTCACAGTTCTGGGCGACTTTAACTTCCCCACGTCTACCTTTGACTCATTCCTCTCTGCCTCTTTCTTTCCACTCCTCTCCTCTTTTGACCTCACCCTCTCACCTTCCCCCCCCCTACTCACAAGGCAGGCAATACGCTCGACCTCATCTTTACTAGATGCTGTTCTTCCACTAACCTCATTGCAACTCCCCTCCAAGTCTCCGACCACTACCTTGTATCCTTTTCCCTCTCGCTCTCATCCAACACTTCCCACACTGCCCCTACTCGGATGGTATCGCGCCGTCCCAACCTTCGCTCTCTCTCCCCCGCTACTCTCTCCTCTTCCATCCTATCATCTCTTCCCTCTGCTCAAACCTTCTCCAACCTATCTCCTGATTCTGCCTCCTCAACCCTCCTCTCCTCCCTTTCTGCATCCTTTGACTCTCTATGCCCCCTATCCTCCAGGTCGGCTCGGTCCTCCCCTCCCGCTCCGTGGCTCGACGACTCATTGCGAGCTCACAGAACAGGGCTCCGGGCAGCCGAGCGGAAATGGAGGAAAACTCGCCTCCCTGCGGACCTGGCATCCTTTCGCTCCCTCCTCTCTACATTTTCCTCTTCTGTCTCTGCTGCTAAAGCCACTTTCTACCACCCTAAATTCCAAGCTTCTGCCTCTAACCCTAGGAAGCTCTTTGCCACCTTCTCCTCCCTCCTGAATCCTCCTCCCCCTACCCCCCCCCTCCTCCCACTCTGCAGATGACTTCGTCAACCATTTTGAAAAGAAGGTCGACGACATCCGATCCTCGTTTGCTAAGTCAAACGACACCGCTGGTTCTGCTCACGCTGCCCTACCCTGTGCTCTGACCTCTTTCTCCCCTCTCTCTCCAGATGAAATCTCGCGTCTTGTGATGGCCGGCCGCCCAACAACCTGCCCGCTTGACCCTATCCCCTCCTCTCTTCTCCAGACCATTTCCGGAGACCTTCTCCCTTACCTCACCTCGCTCATCAACTCATCCCTGACCGCTGGCTACGTCCCTTCCATCTTCAAGAGATCGAGAGTTGCACCCCTTCTGAAAAAACCTACACTCGATCCCTCCGATGTCAACAACTACAGACCAGTATCCCTTCTTTCTTTTCTCTCCAAAACTCTTGAACGTGCCGTCCTTGGCCAGCTCTACCGCTATCTCTCTCAGAATGACCTTCTTGATCCAAATCAGTCAGGTTTCAAGACTAGTCATTCAACTGAGACTGCTCTTCTCTGCATCACGGAGGCGCTCCGCACTGCTAAAGCTAACTCTCTCTCCTCTGCTCTCATCCTTCTAGACCTATCAGCTGCCTTCGATACTGTGAACCATCAGATCCTCCTCTCCACCCTCTCCTAGTTGGGCATCTCCGGCGCGGCCCACGCGTGGATTGCGTCGTACCTGACAGGTCGCTCCTACCAGGTGGCGTGGCGAGAATCTGTCTCCTCACCACGCGCTCTCACCACTGGTGACCCCAGGGCTCTGTTCTAGGCCCTCTCCTATTCTCGCTATACACCAAGTCACTTGGCTCTGTCATAACCTCACATGGTCTCTCCTATCATTGCTATGCAGACGACACACAATTAATCTTCTCCTTTCCCCCTTCTGATGACCAGGTGGCGAATCGCATCTCTGCATGTCTGGCAGACATATCAGTGTGGATGACGGATCACCACCTCAAGCTGAACCTCGGCAAGACGGAGCTGCTCTTCCTCCCGGGGAAGGACTGCCCGTTCCATGATCTCGCCATCACGGTTGACAACTCCATTGTGTCCTCCTCCCAGAGCGCTAAGAACCTTGGCGTGATCCTGGACAACACCCTGTCGTTCTCAACTAACATCAAGGCGGTGGCCCGTTCCTGTAGGTTCATGCTCTACAACATCCGCAGAGTACGACCCTGCCTCACACAGGAAGCGGTGCAGGTCCTAATCCAGGCACTTGTCATCTCCCGTCTGGATTACTGCAACTCGCTGTTGGCTGGGCTCCCTGCCTGTGCCATTAAACCCTACAACTCATCCAGAACGCCGCAGCCCGTCTGGTGTTCAACCTTCCCAAGTTCTCGCACGTCACCCCGCTCCTCCGCTCTCTCCACTGGCTTCCAGTTGAAGCTCGCATCCGCTACAAGACCATGGTGCTTGCCTACGGAGCTGTGAGGGGAACGGCACCTCAGTACCTCCAGGCTCTGATCAGGCCCTACACCCAAACAAGGGCACTGCGTTCATCCACCTCTGGCCTGCTCGCCTCCCTACCACTGAGGAAGTACAGTTCCCGCTCAGCCCAGTCAAAACTGTTCGCTGCTCTGGCCCCCAATGGTGGAACAAACGCCCTCACGACGCCAGGACAGCGGAGTCAATCACCACCTTCCGGAGACACCTGAAACCCCACCTCTTTAAGGAATACCTAGGATAGGATAAGTAATCCTTCTCACCCCCCCCCCCTTTTAAGATTTAGATGCACTATTGTAAAGTGACTGTTCCACTGGATGTCATAAGGTGAATGCACCAATTTGTAAGTCGCTCTGGATAAGAGCGTCTGCTAAATGACTTAAATGTAAATGTAAATGTAAACGGTATAGGCAGGATGCAGTAGATGGTATAGAGTACAGTATATACATATGAGATGAGTAATGTAGGGTATGTAAACATTATATCAAGTGGCATTGTTTATTAAAGTGACTAGTGATACATTTATTACATACCATTTTTAATTATTAAAGTGGCCAGACATTTGAGTCAGTTTGTTGGCAGCTGCCACTCAATGTTAGTGATGGCTGTTTAACAGTCTGATGGCCTTGAGATAGAAGCTGTTTTCAGTCTCTCGGCCCCTACTTTAATGCACCTGTACTGACCTCGCCTTCTGGATGATAGCGGGGTGAACAGGCAGTGGCTCGGGTGGTTGTTGTCCTTGATGATCTTTTTGGCCTTCCTGTGACATCGGGTGGTGTAGGTGTCTTGGAAGGCAGGTTGTTTGACCCCGGTGATGCGTTGTGCAGACCTCACTACCAGATAAACTGAACAAACATGAGCGATGGGCGAACACAACACTACCTAATGACTGACACTACTGAGGGCTAAATAAAGGGAGAGTAATCAGGGTGATGATGAAGTCCAGGTGTACGTAACGATGGGGAGCAGGTATGCGCAATGATGGTTGCCAGGTGTGTGTAATGTGGGTTGCCAGGACTGGTGTCATCGTGAGCAGGACCGTTGATGTTGAACGCTGGTAGGAGGGAGCAGGAGTAGGTGTGACAGACAGTGACATTTACTTTTGTTTTTTTGGCTCTGTACTCCAGCACTTTGGATTTAAAATGATACAATGACTATGAGGTTACAGTGTAGACCGTCAGCTTTAATTTGAGAGTATTTTCATCGATATTAGGTGAAACATTTAGAAATTATAACACTTTTTGTACATAGTCCCACCAAATGTATTGGGACAAATTCATTTGTGCATTAAAATAGAAAAAGGTTTAGTATTTGGTCCCATATTCCTAGCACGCAATGATTGCATCAAGCTTCTACAAACTTAGATGCATTTGCTGTTTGGGTTGTTTCAGATTATTTTGTGACCAATAGGAATGAATGGTAAATATTGTATTGTATCATCTTGGAGTCACTTTTATTGTAAATAACAATATAATGTTTTTCTAAACACTGCTACATTAATGTGGATGCTACCGTGATTACAGATAGTCTTGAATGAATCGTGAATAATGATCAGTGTCTCCTGAAGTCCACAATCAGCTCCTTCATTTGTTTTTTTGCGTTGAGGGAGAGGTTATTTCCCTGGCACCACTCCACTAAGCAAGTTTAAGCGGTCCGGTTCAAAGCCTATGAAAATCCTGTTATCTACAGTGTGTGTAGTTTGGGAGTGTATATGAATGGTTGTCATCGTGAGCAGAATTAGTGTCTGGCAGTGGATGAGTGAGATTACCCTTGTACCGTCACAACAGAACTCTCCAATGGGTTTTAAAGTTGAGGTTAAATGGCTTTTCTAATTCATTCACAAAGCCCTAATGATGTTAAAGGGTTATTGGATTACATTACTACATGTCCTATTGCACCGTCCCACTCATTCTCTTCCATGTATCCTGTCCTATTCCTCACTACTGGAATGGATGAGTGTATAACAGTATTCCTTTCCCTTTCATGACTCACTCTGAAATGTTTTCCTGGGGTTACAAAGTGAAAAAGTCAGAGGGATTTGGATATGATGAAATATTTAATACATTTAATGGCGTACTTGTACATATGCAATATAGACAAGTGATAAGCATTGGATACATTAGTCTTCTTAAGCATGGACCACTACTATTATTTTAGCATTGTCATTCTATACTATATCTACACATCAAATCTTCAACAGCGTCAAGTGCACTCAAAGAAAGTGTGCACTTCTCAGGTGTGCACTCATAAAGTACTGTCGTTCTCATGTAGTGACTGGCAGGCCTGAGAAGTACACTTAAAAATACAATTGTCTAATGGATTATTCACATACAGTAAATCAGTAAAAGGACGAAGAGCCTTAAAAGTTATAGTAATATAAAAATGTGATCTTGTTAAACTGTGTGTCTTTGTGTTTATAATAGTCGCCAGGTGGCAGAAGAATTACTTTGGCTCCATTTCATAGATGAAGTTTGTTCCTGTCTCCCCTACAAAAACTATCTCCCCTCACAGAAAACTACTTCTGTATGAAATGAGATCAATTAAGTCTACCTCACATTGCTGAATATTAACAGCTAGTATACAGTACATACAAAACCCCACACACAGTATCTCCTGTGGTAAAAACTGAATGGTTTAGTTGGCCTACTGCCCCTCGGAGTAGGATAAAGTTACCATTAGACACTCATCTAAGGTCAATTTGGGATCCTCCTTAATGGTTAAGGTCAGCATTTGGGAAGGGTAGGATCTGATCTTAGATCTGTGCCTGAGGGTCACTTGTACCTGGAGTCTTTTCCCTCTGCTCTCTGCACGTGCTCAGACGGCCTTGCCCATAATGAGGAGGCTCATGAGGAAGACCATTATAAAGAAGAGCCACATGAAGAGTCGGTCCATGACCTTGGCCACCTTCCTCCACTCACCCGTACGTCTCTGAGTGGAACGCTGGTCATGATAGCAGCTGGCGATGTACTCTATGTTCCTGCGGAGCGCCTGGTGCTGACACACACACTGGACGCTCACCACCACCTCCCTCCTACCCCTATCCTCTGCACCTCCTAATGATCCTTTCCTTATTTCACCTCCTCCTTCCACAGAGCCTCTCTCTCCTCCTCCTCTTGCACCTCCTCTCTCTCCTCCTACTCCACCTTTGCCTCTTTTTTCCTCTGCCCCTCCCATGCACCCAATTTTTCCTCTGAAACGCTTCTCTCTTTCTGCCTCTCCTCCTTCTCCCTTCTCTCTTCCTGCTGCTCCCTCCTCCTCCTCTTCTGCATCTATACTTACAAACAGGTCATCTTTCCACCTACTGGGCTCAAACATTTGGTATGACCCTTTCTTCACATCCAGTCTATTCCCCTCCTCTTTCTCTTCTGGAGTCTTTACGCCCACCCCTCCCACTTCCTCTTCACCCCTCCCTTCCATGCCCCCCCAGGCCTGCCCGTTCACATCCCAGTTAGTACCTCTAGTTTGGGGGTTGATATTGTGGTCGGGTGGGGGCTCAGGTGGGGCCTGTTTCTTGGGGGTGCCAGTGAAGCAGTTCTCTCCCACCTCGAAGACGAAGCAGATCCGTGCCAGGTAGTGCAGGATGAAGCGGCGGGCCCATTCAGGGACAGGACGCGCCTCCGGACCACAGTGATGGATATTCATGATGAAGATAGTCAGGGCGGTCGATGCGGTGATCATCGTCATGGTAGCAATGTAGTACTTCCCTGTGGAGAAATAGTGATCAGCAATACAGTCTATTCCATGTACAACAACTCAAACATTCAAACATAATCATTCAATGTAATGGTATACATTGGCTAACAGAACATCACTGCCTTGCAGGATTCTAGACCGTGTTAAATAGACAGACAAGTATAATTGCTCCAGAGAGAGAAGGGAGGGTATAGGTTATCACGCTGTGGTTGCAGCACATTAAATTATCTGGACAGCCAATATCGACTTGCCTGGCCTCTGTACCATTACATCAACATTATCCTACATACACCAGCACAATTTAGTACAGCAGCTCTCTAAGCCAAGCACACACAAATACTACAACTCACACACAAATACTACAACTCAAATCATTGCTATATTGAAATACAAATGCAAAAATGCCTACACTCTTGTTTAACTCTGCATGCATTTCAAAGTTGATTCAAATTGAACAAGTGCTTTTTGCTCATCCCAATACTATCACAATAAAATATGGAACAGTATAGTGAATGTACATAGAAAATATGCTTATTCAGTATTCATAAAGGTCTCCCTACTGTGTATCACATATCTACTATTCCAGGCAGTTAAATGGAGCAGCAGAGAGAGGCTGTATGAGGACATTGTGCTGAGCAAGACCCCTTCAATATTCACTAAACATTTCTGCCCGAGTTTATGGGAGAAGAAGATCTATAAAAGTCTCTGAGGCGAGCTAGTCAGTCTCTGGTAGTGTTGGAGAAGGAGATAAAATGACCTCAAAAGCCCAGAGAAAAGCATATATTCTAATGTGTCTCTTTCGCTCTGATTGCTGTACTCATGGCAAGCTGTTTCTCCCTCCCTCCTCCATATCTCTCCCCCCTCTCTCTTTCTAACACCCCCAAGCCCCTCACCTATGAGTGGTACGTTCTCCGAGGGTGGCATGCTCTCTGCCACCAGCAGCTGGAACACGGTCAGTGCCAGCAGCACGGTGACCCCCAGGGACACTTTCTCCCCAGAGTCAGCCGGCAGGTAGAAGCCCAGCGGGGCCAGGAAGGAGATCATCATGCAGGGGATGAGTAGGTTGAAGATGTAGAAGGAGGCCCTGCGTTTCAGGTGCAGGGTGTAGGTGATGTCTGGGTAGGGGTCTGAGCAGCAGCCATACAGGATCACATTCTTCTTGGCTGGCATACCCAGAACCTGTTGTTAGGATAGCATGGAAAATAATAGAAATGCGTGGCCTGGGGTAGTCTAGTGGTATAAGAACACACGTACACTGTATACACCAAAGTATGTGGATTCAGCTACTTCAGAAACACCCATTGCTGACATGTATATAAAATTGAGCACATGCGATCTCCATAGACAAACATTGGCAGTCCTTACTTATAGCTCAGTTACTTTCAACGTGGCAGACCTTTCCAACAAGTCAGTTTGTCACATTTCTGCCTTGCTGGAGCTGCCCCAGTCAACTGTAAGTGCTGTTATTGGCAAGTGGAATGGTCTAGGAGAAACAGTGGTAGGCAACACAAGCTCACAGAAGGGGACTGCCGAGTGCTAAAGCGTGTAGCACATAATAAAAACATTTCTGGACTCGGTTGCAACACTCACTACCAAGTTTCAAACTGCCTCTGGAAACTGTTTGTCGGGAGCATCATGAAATTAGTTTCCATGGCCAAGCAGCCACATACAAGCCCAAGATCACCATGCACAATGCCAAGCGTCTGCTGGAGTGGTGTAAAGTTCACCACCATTGGACTTTGGAGCAGTGGAAACACTGGAGTTATGAATCACGTTTCAACATCTGGCAGTCCGACGGATGAATCTGGGTTTGGCGCTTGTCAGTAGAACTCTACATTCCCGAATGCATATTGCCAACTGTAAAGTTCAGTGGAGGAGGAATAATGGTCTGGTGCTGTTTTTCATGGTCTAGGCTCCTTAGCTCCAGTGAAGGGAAATCTTGACACTACAGCAAAAAATTACATTCTAGACAATTATTTTCTTCCAGCTTTGTGGCAACAGTTTGGGGAAGGCCCTTTCCTGTTTCAGCATGACAATGCCACCGTGTACAAAGCAAGGTCCATACAGAAATGGTTTGCTGAGGTCGTTGTGGAATAACTTGACTGGCATGTACATACTCTTGGATCTCGTCACGGTATCTCTGTGCATTCAAATTGCTATCAATAAAATGCAATTGTGTTCATTGTCCGTAGCTTATGCCTGCCACTATGGGGCACTCTGTTCACAATGTTGACGTCAGAAAACCGCTTGCCCATATGACGCCATACACATGGTCTATGTTTGTGAGGCCGGTTGGACGTACTGCCACATCGTCTAAAATGACATTGGAGGCGGCTTATGGTAGAGAAATTAACATTAAATACTCTGGCAACAGCTCTGGTGGACATTCCTGCAGTCAGCATGGCAATTGTATGATCCCTAAAAACTTGAGACATTTGTGGCATTGTGTTGTGTGACAAAATGTTTTAGAGCGGCCTTTTATTGTCCCCAGGACAAGGTGCACATGTGTAATGATCATGCCATTTAATCTGCTTCTTGATATGCCACACCTGTCAGGTGGATGGATTATCTTGGCAAAGAATAAATGCTTACTAACAGGGATGTAAACAAATTTGTGCACAAAATTAAACATAATTTGTGCAGAGATAAACTATTTTTGTATGCATGGAAAATGTTTTATTTCAGCTCATGAAATCTGGGACCAACACATTACATGTTGCAATTATAGTTTTGTTCAGTGTAAAAATAACATCAAGATAAGACACTCTTACAAATGCAAAAGTGTTTTCAATCAATAAAGTGCAAAAAGGGAATAAAGATCAGGCTTAGCCTGTATAGAAAAGTGGCAAAATAAACTAATCAATCTGACCTCCCACTCTACGTTGGCCACAAAGTCAGCCAGGTCAGCGCTGTCTAGGGCGTTGACCAGGTCCATCTGGTTGCCGTTGTGTGTCCAGGAGCCGAAGGTTAGGCGACACTGCTGGGCATCGAATGGGAAGAAGGACACATCCACGGAGCACGAGCTCTTACTGATGGCCGGCTGGTCCCACATGATCTGTCCGTCGTTACGGATCACCACGTTGGTCTCCATAGAGCTGGAGAACTGGTCATCAGCACTGAGGGGGGTGCGAGGAAGGGAGAGAGTATGGGTAAGAGGTGAGAGGGAGGGGAGGGTGAAGGGGGAGTAGGGAGTTTGGAAAGAGGGGGGAGTGTATGGGGGAGAAATAGCAAAAGGATGATGGGAGGAGGAGAGACAGAGGGAGGGAGAAGAGCCAGGGGAAAGAGTATGTGAGGTATTCATTCCCGAACAAAGTTGGCAATTAAAACCATAGAAAATGATTTCTTATCTACAATTGATATTAAAGAAAAAGAGAAAAGATATACTTACTGTCAAGAGACTAAAGACTCTTTAGAGGTGTGACTGGGAAAAGACAGAGGGCAGAAATGCAGGGAAGGACGATGGGCATGGAGTCACTAATACCTTAATGACACAGACAGACAGACAGACAGACAGACAGACAGACAGACAGACAGACAGACAGACAGACAGACAGACAGACAGACAGACAGACTTAAAGACAGACTTAAAGACAGACTTAAAGACAGATGGAGTGGTTGAAGAGGCAGATGAGAGGGTTAATGACAGTTAACGACAGGAAACCTGAATGAGTCACAGAGAGATAAAGGATGTCATGATGGTCAGGCAGGATGATTGAAAGGTGATGGTCGAGGCACAAAGCGAGTGGGGAGGGCAGGAGTGGAGCCCTCCTCTCATAGCCAACTCCTACACTCAGCACTCTCACTACATTTCTGACCTTGATCACGGGGACTAGACTGAACATAGAACTTTAATAGTCACCACCCTCAAAGGAATTATTTCAGAAGCCATATTTTAGGAACTTAATCTGCATCATGTGGCATCCCCCTGCTACCAACCATCCTCCAACAGGGATTCAATATTTAAACAGGTAGAGTGTTAGCTCAGGAAGGGGATTATTTTGAGTTTCATGTAACACACATCCCTCACACCTGTCCAGATATAATCTCTGGTAAAAATGATATAGAACATGTTCAAATCAAACCCATCCTAAATGGTTTACTGATTCAGTTGTGTGTTGTAATTACAACAAATAGAGATAGCAAAATAAAGGGAGAAAAAGATACTGTGAAATAATAAATAGAAGGACTATTCCACTTATACTGTATTTCCCAATGCAAAACCCTGTGCACAGCAGTACGTCAAGATCCAGGTGCTAGTTTTGGCAAGAACAACTAGTATCCAAAAACAAGCGTAAAAACCGCATACTAGAAAAGACAGGCGACCAACCTTGTCTTTATTTATTTTTCATTTCAGGTTGACATTGCCATACATTATAGCTAGTGCCAGGCAACCGTCCTGTCTACGTAACCTAACCAAGAAGAACCCCTGACACTAGTGAAAAAACTACTGCTCCAATACACTGTGATGAGCATCAGAAGCACACCTGTTGCCTTGACACCCCCTGAGTAATAGCATCTAGGGTGTCCAGGTTGTGTCCATAGCAGAGGAGGGTGAGGAAAAGGAATGTGAGGAAGAGGATAACAAACCCCTGCAGGAAGAACCGATGTGTCTCAATACCAGCCAGACCTACTTGTTATATAGGACAATATCAGGCCTCCATACATAACTACTAGGTATGCGGATGGTATCGAGACCATCGTAGTCCTCCTTCTTCCAAGTGAGGTAGGCGTCCGTCCACACCATCCGGATCCACAGGTACGTGGTCAGGATCTGGTTACGCTCATCCTGCAGGGAAAACAGTATCAGAGGAGGCCTATACAGAGGATAAGTAGTGCATGTGGGGTCATCGTGGTGACCTTGTGTATGTATGCATTTGTGTATATGTTTTTGTGCGTGTTTACCATGTCAATGATCTGTGAGAGGGTGATCTGCAGTGTGACGTTGATGATGTGGTCTGTGTCCTCTACCGGTCTCAGAGCGTTGGTGTAGTTAGCGAACAAATCAGTCAACAACTTCTGAGCATATCTCCCATGAGCACCCAGACACACTGCCAGAGAGAGAGAGAGTGAGTGAGTGAGTTGTAAGCACAGTAAGTAAAGCCTAGCAGAACTTAAGGAACCACATTAAATCCACATCACTCACAACCTTCATTATTATTCTAATTCAAGCCTCAGTTCCTCAAAGGAATGGGGCAAATTGACTCAACAGCATCCCAGCTGGATTAACCGAAGTGGTACCTTGTAATCCACTAAATGACTCCAAAGCTAGCCTACATGTATGTCTGGTCCTCAATGCATGACTCACTACAACCATTACATTTGATAATGTTACAGTAACTTTGGTAAGCCTCCTTCCAATACTGAAGACATTTTCCATACACTCAAAAAGCTTACTTCTCTCAAATGTTGTGCACAAATTTGTTTACATCCCTGTTAGTGAGCATTTCTCCTTTGCCAGGATGTTCCATCCAGCTGACAGGCGTGGCATATCAACAAGCTGCTTAAACAGCATGGTCATTACACAGGTGCACCTTGTTCTGGGGTCAATAAAAGGCCAGTCTAAAATGTGCAGGTCTGTCACACAACACAATGCCACAGATGTCAAGAATTTTGAGGGAGTGTGCAATTGGCATGCTGACTGCAGGAATGTCCACCAGAGCTGTTGCAAGATAATTGAATGTTCATTTCTCTACCATAAGCCACCTCCAACGTCGTTTTAGAGAATTTGACAGTACTTCCAACCGGCCTCACAACCGCAGACCACGCCTACCTTTTGTTAAGGTATATGTGACCAACAGATGCATCTGTATTCCCAGTCATGTGAAATCCATAGATTAGGCCCTAATGAATTTATTTTAATTGACCTATTTCCTTATATGAACTATAACTCAGTAAAATCTTTGAAATCGTTTCAATTATTAATTCATTCATGACGTGGTGGGAGAATCCTGCAGTCTCTCAAGCCTTTGTTGGAGAGTTGCTGTTGGGTTTGGGACAGCTTATTGAGGCCCAGTTATATTTGGAATTGGTTTGGCAACAAACAAATAAACAATACAATTCCAATCTCATGTGAATTTAATTAGAAATACAATTTGACAGACAGACACAGAGACAGACAGGCAGAGAGAGAGCAATAGAATGAGAAAGAAAGAGACAGAGACAGACAGACAAACAGAGGATGAGAGAGAGAGTATTGAGGGAGATGAATGGAAACAGAAATGGGAAATATTGGAGTGATAAACATGGAGTAGTAAATTAGGAGTGACTTTAGGGTAAGATGAAGAAAGACACGAGAGAAAGGTATGGAGGGAAGGAGGTAATTACTGAACGCTCTGGAGAGAAATGATGGAGAGATGTTAGAGAAGGGAGGAGAAGGGATGAGAGGGGAGGAGATAAGCAGGTAGGTAATTATAAACAGTAAATGAGATAACGTGTCCATCTAGAGCTGCTAAATGCCTGTCCATTCACTTCCTACTGCAGACAGCAAAGTGCAGCACAGCCACGCTCTATCTGGCACTACACCACCGATAGCAAAACATTTGACACACTCATTGTCTCTACACAACGGGGAACCCAGCCAAGATCTGCCCAGTGACGTGAGCCTACCAGACGAGCTAAATTCCTTCTATGCCCGCTTCGAAGCAAGCAACACTGAACCATGTGTGAGAACACCAGCTGTTCCAGACGACTGTGTGATCACGCTCTCTGTAGCCGATGTGAGTAAGATCTTTAAACAGGTTAGCATTCAAGGCCACAGGGCCAGATGGATTACCAGGACGTGTACTCAGAGCATGCGCTGACCAGCTGGCAAGTGTCTTCACTGACATTTTCAACCTCTCTCTGACCAAGTCTGTAATACCTACATATTTCAAGCAAACCACCATAGTCCCTGTGCCTAAGAACAACAAGGTAACCTGTCTAAATGACTACCGCCCCGTAGCAGTCACATTTGTAGCCATGAGATGCCTTGAAAGGCTGGTCATGGCTCACATCAACACCATCATCCCAAAAATACTGGACCCACTCCAATTCGCGTACCGCCCTAACAGATCCACAGATGACGCAATCTCTATTGCACTCCGCACTGCCCTTTCCCACCTGGACAAAAGGAACACCTACGCAAGAATGCTGTTCATGGACAACCGCTCAGCATTCAACACCATAGTGCCCTCCAAGCTCATCACTAAGCCAAGGAACCTGGGACTGAACACCTCCCTCTGCAAATAGATCCTGGATGTCCTGATGGACCGCCCCCAGGTGGTGAGGGTAGACAACAACACATCCGCCACGCTGACCCTCAACAGGGGGTCCCTCAGGGGTACATGCTCAGTCCCATCCTGTACTCGCTGTTCACCCACGACTGCATGGCCGCTCACGACTCCAACACCATCCTTACGTTTGCCGATGACACAAAGACACACTTTACGTATGCTGCTGCTACTCCATTTATATATTCTGACTGCCTTGTGACTGCCTGTCACTTTTACCCCTACTCACATACTGCATTACCTCAACTACTTCATACCCCTGCCCATTGACTTGGTACTGGTACTCCTTGTATATAGCCTCATGGTTTTTGTGTTAATATTTTCTTTATCAAATTTGTCTTACTTTTTAACCTTGCACTGTTGGGAATTGGCTCGTAAGTTAGCATTTCACTGTTGTATTCAGCGATACATTTTTTATTTGAGACACCTACTACTGCCAAAGATTGTACAGGCACTAATTCTCAAACAACGCATGCGTGTGTTTGTGTGGGAGAGAGAAATTCAAAAAACAGGCAAATCCCAGCTAGCACATAACATTGAGAACTATGTTTCTTAGCACTTGGTGAGTGTGGTTGTCCTATGGTTATTTTGCATACAACCCTCCCACAATTTTATGGGAATGGTGCTGGATAGCTGCTTGACTTTGGAACAGTATCCGCACATAAGGAACTTGGGAAAAAAAACATATTTTCTTGGTATTTCATCACTTTACATTTAATTGAGTAGTTCAGAGAATGTTAGTAACATTCTCCTGTGGGAATTTTAATACCTCAGCATAACATTTCCTAATGGTTCTATTTAAAGTCATGTTCTCAAACTGTTCAGAGAACGGTAAGAAAACTTTTCATAAAATCTTTAGTAACGTTCAGAGAACATTATAAGTGTGTAACGTGTACTTAAGAATCGGGAAGCAAGTACAGGGAGTGAATTTAATAAATTAACAAACAGAACAAGAAACATAGCATACAGACATGAAACAAACAATCAATAACGCCTGGGGAAAGAACCAAAGGGAGTGACAGATACAGTATAGGGGGAGGTAATAAGGAAGGTGATGGAGTCCAGGTGGATCTCATGAAGCGCAGGTGTGCGTAATAATGAGCAAACTGGCAACAACGAGCGCCAGAGAGGAGGAGCGAGAGTATATGGGACAGTACCCTGTCCCTGATGCGCAGCTCCAGCCGCCGACCAAAGGGACAGTCCCGAGAACCAAGAACCTGCAGAGCCAGCTGAGGCGCGGGAACCTGCAGAGCCAACTGAGGCGCGGGAACCTGCAGAGCCAGCTGAGGTGCGGGAACCTGCAGAACCAACTGAGGCGCGGGAACCCCAGTAGCGTCGGCAATGGAAGCCTGACAAGCCAACCGAGGTTTGTGAACCTATCAAGCCAGCTGAGGCATGGAAGCTTGACTAGCCAGCTGGGGCATCCCCGGTTGCGTTGGTAGCTGCCCTTGGACCCGACGTCACCAGTTGAATTGTATTTATTTTTTAAATATGAAAAAAAAGCCCTGTTGCTTCCCTTTGGGGGGGACGTTATTCTGTAATATGTACACTAATAATCAGGAAGCAAGTACAGGGATTGAATTTGATAAATAAACAAAACAAGAAACACGAGTAGTGAACAGGCATGAAACAGAGTCAATAACACCTGGGGAAAGAACCAAAGGGAGTGACAGATAAAGGGGAGGTAATCAGGAAGGTGATAGAGTCCAGATGAGTCTCATGAAGTGCAGGTGCGCTTAACGATGGTGGCAGGTGTGCATAATAATGAGTAAACTGGCGACAATGAGCGCCAGAGGAGGAGCGGGAGTTTGTTGGCAGCCCCTATTAATTGGCCACACCTGATCTTAATGAGTGCTTGTTTCCTTTGAAATGGGATCTGTTTGAACAGCTTTGTATGAGTAAAAAAGACATGGTATGCTTGCTCCACCCTGGATAGAGAACAGAAGATCATACGTTTGAATCTCACTGACGGAGTGTCACAATAAATAAAAAAACGCCATAACTTATGCCATGTTAACAATGACTAACAAAATCAATGAGGGCCCCCTGGAGGTCAAGGCCCCATGGGCATGTGCCCTGCATGCACAGTCGGTATTCAGCCATGATTACTACAAGTTTAGATAGCTGGCTAGACTAACTACCAATCTAAAAATTGTTAGCTGACATGGCTTATTGAGTTACTGTCAGTAGGAAGGGTTCTATTGACCCAGGTTTATTTCACAAAAGCAATGTTGCAACAAAAATACATTGCAACATTTGTAACATTTGGGCTCCCGAGTGGCACAGGGTTCTAAGGCACTGCATCTCAGCACTCGAGGAGCCACTACAGACACCCTGGTTCAAATCCAAGCTGTATCACAACCGGCCGTGATTGGGAGTACCATAGGGTGGCGCACAATTGGTCCGGGTATGGCCAGTGTAGGAAAAGCAATGTTGTAACTAAGAATTTTTCTTCACTGACTTGCCTAGTTAAATAAAAATAGAAATGGCAGCTATAAAGATCAACAAAAATGTTATCTGTTCATCAGGGGTAGATTTTTCTTTTGTCAAACTTTCTTTATTGATGGAAACAGTGTTTTTCGATTAAATTATGATTGCAGAATAATTTTGAAGGTACCTCAGGGAACGTGATGTCATTGTGTAATATTAAAGCTCCACTCCACAATTCTCAACGCCTTGGCTAAATAAATAAAAAAGTTTCTTTACAGGACAAGGATTGTGCTGACTTTAAAGAATGCCTGAAATGCTTCGCCTTGCTTTTCTGGTTGGCTGGATGCAAGTTTCACCATCCAATTATTACAGATCTACAGGAGTGCAAGTTTTACCATGACACGGTTAATTATGGCTTGAATCCCGCTAACGGGATCGATATGACAACAGTCAGTGAAAGTGCAGGGTGCCAAATTCAAAACAACAGAAATCTCATAATTAAAATTCCTCAAATATATAATTATTTTACACCATTTTAAAGATACACTTGTTGTTAATCCCACCACAGTGTCCGATTTCAAAAAGGATTTACAGCGAAAGCACAACATATGATTATGTTAGGTCAGAGCCTAGTCACAAAAACACACACAGCCATTTTCCAACCAAAGAGGAGTCACAAAAAGCAGAAATAGAGATAAAATGAATCACTACCTTAGATGATCTTCATCAGATGACACTCATAGGACTTCATGTTACACAATACATGTATGTTTTGTTTGATAAAATTCATATTTATATACAAAAATCTGAGTTTACATTGGCGCGTTATGTTCAGTAGTTCCAAAATATCCGGTGATTTTGCAGAGAGCAACATTCATTTACAAAAATACTCATAATAAACATTGATAAAAGATACAACTATTATGCATGGAATTATAGATACACTTCTCCTTAACCTGTTAAGTCGACCCTCTACTTTTTCGAACATTCTGTTAAAAATCGCGCAACATTTCAGCGCCCTGCTACTCAGGCCAGGAATATAGTATATGCATATGATTAGTATGTGTGGATAGAAAACACTCAGACGTTTATAAAACTGGTTAAATCACGGCTGTGACTATAACAGAACGTGCGTTTCATCGAAAAGTGCAGGAAAATCTGATCACTGAAAATGGAAATAAATATCCTTGCGCTACTTCCAGGAATTGTTCAAAGTGAACCGAATTAAATGAGGCTGAGGTTGCAGTGCCTACAGATTCCACACGTTGTCTAGAGTCTTGTCATTTGATTCAGCTTTGATTCTTGGTCAAACCGAATCAAGGGAACCGATTCCCTCCGGTCTCCGACCGGATGTTTTGGTCGAGCTCTCTCCAGACATTTTTTCGAGATGGACACCTATAGAATTGACATCGCCTCCTGATGAATTTTATCGCTTATTAACGTGTACTAATACCTAAAGTTGCATTACAAAAGTATTTCGAAGTGTTTTGTGAAAGTTTATCGTCGACTTTTTGAATTTTAAAAAATGACGTTACGTTATGAAACGCTATTTTTTTCCGTTTATCACACAGTCTTCATAGATCGATATCTAGGCTATATATGGACCGATTTAATCGGAAAAAAGACCCAATAGTGATTATGGGACATCTAGGAGTGCCAACAAAGAAGATGGTCAAAGGTAATGAATGTTTTATATTTTATTTGTGCGGTTTGTGTAGCGACGACTATGCTAATTATTTTGTTTACGTCCCCTGCGGGTCTTTTGGGGTGTTATATGCTATCAGATAATAGCTTCTCATGCTTTCGCCGAAAAGCATTTTAAAAATCTGACTTGTTGCCTGGATTCACAACGAGTGTAGCTTTAATTCAATACCCTGCATGTGTATTTTAATGAACGTTTGAGTTTTAACTAATACTATTAGCATTTAGCGTAGCGCATTTGCATTTCCAGAGCTCTAGATGGGACGCCTGGGAGCAAGAGGTTAATGCAACCGCTGTGTCAGATTTCAAAAAAGCTTTACCGAAAAAGCACACCATGCAATAATCTGAGTACAGCTCTTAGACAACAAATCAAGCCATACAGATATCCACCATGTTGTGTAGTCAACAGAAGTCAGAAATAACATTATAAATATTCACTTACCTTTGATGATCTTCATTAGAATGCACTCCCAGGAATCCCAGTTCCACAATAAATGTTTGACTTGTTCGATAAAGTCCATAATTTATGTTCAAATACCTCCTTTTTGTTCGCGTGTTTAGCCCATAATCCACATTCATGATGCGCAAGCAGACGAAAAGTCAAAAAGTTCCATTACAGTCTGTAGAAACATGTCAAACGAAGTATAGAATCAATCTATAGGATGTTTTTTTTAAATCATAAATCTTCAATAATGTTCCAACCGGAGAATCCTTTGTCTTCAGGAACTCAAGCTAACTCTCACGTGAAAGCGCGTGGTCAGCTCATGCCACTCTGCCAGACCATTGACTCATTCAGCTCCCATTGCCCCCTCCTTCACAGTAGAAGCATCAAACAAGGTCCTAAAGACTGTTGACATCTAGTGGAATTCTTAGGAAGTGCAATTTGACCCCAGACACTGTATATTCCATAAGCAAAGAGTTGAAACACTACCAACCTCAGATTTCCCACTTCCTGAATTGTTCTGTTATACTCACAGACATCATTCAAACAGTTTTAGAAACTTTAGAGTGTTTTCTATCCAAATCTACTAATATTCTAGCTTTTGGGCCTGAGTAGCAGGCAGTTTACTCTGGGCATCTTATTCATGCAAGATACTCAATACTGCCCCCAGCCATAAGACGTTAAAGCATCAGACAATCTCACTGCATATGTAGTTGATTTTATTCTAACACATATGGTGCGTCTGTCTATATAAAGAAAAATAGGTTTAAATTTCGATATACTAATAATATGCATATATTAGCAACTGGGCCTGAGTAGCAGGCAGTTTACTCTGGGCACCTTATTCATCCAAGCTACTCAATACTGCCCCCAGCCATAAGAAGTTAATCCTGCTCATGCCCTTCACTCAACTCGCTCTCCTGTAGCAACTGGACACACACACACTCACACAGAGACACAAACACATGCACACACACACACAAGAACTTTGGGATCAACTCTAATGGTAGTTTCAGAAGCCAGGACCTCATTTACTATGGCTCTGGGTCATCACTATCTGGACATAATTAACAAGCTTTCTAATCACAAATAATTGTTTATATCACTATCACTAACCATAACTTTAAACGTTATCCCTAACCAGAGTATGTAACATACACTATATGACCTAAAGTATGTGGAAACCTGCTCATTGAACATCTCATTCCAAAATCATGGGCATTAATATGGAGATGGTCCCCCATTTGCTGCTATAACAGCCTCCACTCTTCTGGGAAGGCTTTCCACTAGATGTTGAAACATTGCTGTGAGGACATGCTTACATTCAGCCACAAGAACATCAGTGAGGTCGGGCACTGGTGTTGGGCGATAAGGCCTGGCTCGCAGTCGGCATTCCAATTCATCCCAAAGGTGTCCGATGGAGTTGAGGTCAGGGTTCTGTGCAGGCCAGTCAAGTTCTTCCACACTGATCTAGACAAACCATTTATGTATGGACCTTGCTTTATACACAGCGGCATTGTCATGCTGAGACAGCAAAGGGCCTTCCCCAAACTGTTGCCACAAAGTTGGAAGCACAGAAATGTATAGAATGTCATTGTATGCTGTAGCATTAAGCTTTCCCTTCACTGGAACTAAGGGGCCTAGCCCGAATCATGAAAAACAGCCTCAGCCCATTATTCTTCCTCCACCAAACTTTACAGTTGGCACAGTGCATTGGGGCAAGCAGTGTTCCCTTGGAATTGCACATGGTGATCTTAGGCGTGTGAGCGACTGCTCGGCAATGGAAACCTAACAAACAGTTCTTGGGCTGACGTTGCTTCCAGTGTCAGTTTGGAATTCGGAAGTGAGTTTTGCAACCGAGGACAGGCAATTTCTTTATGAGCTACACGCTTCAGCACTCAGCGGTCCCGTTCTGTGAGCTTGTGTTGCCTACCACTTCATGGCTGAGCCGTTGCTGCTCCTAGATGTTTCCACTTCACAATAACAGCACTAACAGTTGACCAGGGCAACCCTAGCAGGGCAGAAATTTGATGAACTGACTTGTTGGAAAGGTAGCATCCTATTTCAGTGCCACGTTGAAAGTCACTGAGCTCTTCAGTAAGGCCATTCTACTGCCAATGTATATGAAGATTGCTTGGCTGTGTGCTCCATTTTAAACACCTGGCAGCAACGAGTGTGGCTGAAATAGCCGAATCCACTAATTTAAGGAGTGTCCACATACTTTTGTACATACAGTGGATTCAGAAAGTCATCATGCCCCTTGACTTTTTCCACTTTGTTACGTTACAGCCTTAATCTAAAATTGATGAGGAAAAAATGTATTTAATCAATCTACACACAATACCTCATAATAACAAAGCGAAAAGTTGATATATATATAGCATGGTGGTAACAGCATCATGCTGTGGGGATGTTTTTCAGTGGCAGGAACTTGGAGACTAGTCAGGATCGAGAAAAAGATGAACGGAGCAAAGTACAGAGAGATCCTTGATGAAAACCTGCTCCTCAGACCGGGCTGGAGGTTCACATTCCAACAGGACAATGACCCTAAGCACACAGCCAAGGTAACGCAGGAGTGGCTTCGGGACAAGTCTCTGAATGTCCTTGAGTGGCCCAGCCAGAGCCCAGACTTGAACCCGATTGAACATCTCTGGAAAGACCTGAAAATAGCTGTGCAGCGACTCTCCCCATCCAACCTGACAGAGCTTGAGAGGATCTGCAGAGAAGAATGTGAGAAACTCCCCAAATACAGGTGGGCCAAGCTTGTAGTTTCATACCCCCCAAAAACTTGAGGCTGCAATCGCTGCCAAATGTGTTTCAACAAAGTACTGAGTAAATGTCATATTTCCGTTTTTTATTTTTAACAAGTTTGTAACAATTTCTAAAAAGGTTTTTTTGCTTTGTCATTATGGGCTATTGTGTGTAGATTGCTGAGGGAAAACATTTATTTAATACATTTTAGAATAAGGCTGTAATGTATCAAAATGTGGAAAAGGTCAAGGGCTCTGAATACTTTCTGAATGCACTTTGTCCTACACCAAATCCTCTTATTTCTTATCAGTGATATAATCATTTGTACTACCATTATGGTTACCACTATTTATTATGATATATTATAATTTATTATTATTACTTTCATTGATGTTATTACTACAATTAAAATTATCCTCATTATTGATATTATCATGATTCATATTATGGTTACTAACACTATTAATATTAATTTCATTACTTCTGATACTACTTATCATTATTATTGGTATGAGGTATGACCAGAAACATGGACTACATTGAATCTCATGCTATAACATGAAATAATATATGTTTGCTTAAATGCTTAATTTCAACTGAATGCTGCTCCTGGTTAAAGGTTATTTGATTTTTGTATGAAGTGCCTATATTAGTACGTGTATTATCTGTCTAATTTGAAAGGAATTCATGCATTCAGGCATTTTTTTCTATAATTGTACAAAAGTGATATATTACAACTGAGGTGAAAGGGTAGGAAATGCTTACTGCTGCTAACCTGATTTTGTGCTGTAAGTGTCACACCACAAGGGAAGGGTTCCAATTTCTTATGGGCCCTAGAATCCTTGTGACGAAACAATGCTACCCAAGGAAAGTGGTCGCACCCTTGGAGGTCATTTTATTCATGATTTTAAATAGCCTTTGGTTTGGGCTTGGTAATGTCTTAATGTACAGTTCGAACAAAAACCATTTATGAAGACAGTGCTGGAAAAAAATATGTGCAACGGATCAAATACAACTAAAATAAATACAATATTATGTGGAAATGGGAGGAGACCAATGCATTTGGGGTCTACAAGAAACAAAGGGAATAACCCCAGTTAGGAAGAGTTCTCAATACTTACAGTATACATTTAAATGGCTGGCGGAATAAAAATATAAATGGCTTTTATAGCCCCATAAGAAGGAAAACAATATTGTTAAAACTGGATGTGATATCACCTTTCTCCAAGAAACACATTTATCTAAAGAGGAACATAGAAAACTAGAACAACTGGCAACAGGACAGGTGTTTTCCTCTTCCTACTGTTCAGCAAGAAGAGGGGTAGCAATAATGATAACAAAAAACATATTAATATCCTCTTTCACTCAGAACGAACCCTTGCAAAGACAGAAGATACATACTAGTAAAGGGAAGGATTGAGGGCACGGAAATAACATTATTAAATGTATATAACCCACACGAACTAGGACCCAAATTCATATCCCCCCAAAAGATTTGGCCTCCACATTATACATTGCCATATACTTGTCATGCACTGCGCTCTTCTGCTGTGACTCCATCATAGTCCCAAATTCAAATGTGTTGGGGATACATGGGACAGACTATGATGACTCCATGCATCCCCAATACATTTGTAGTTCAGTTTAAATTCTGTAATGCTAGTCTATCAACCATCGATGAGTGAAAGAGACTCCGTTACTGAATTATCACTTATCAATTATTTGTCGGAAACCAAACCACAGTCATCTACCAGCATGTACCTTTTTTTCTTTCTTGGTAAAACTGTTTAGGCCTCTACTAAATAAGAATCGGAATCCTGGAATATAATGCAATCCTTTTTGATTTTATTATGTTATGTTATATTCTATTCTGTGAATCTTTGAGCATTTTCCAGACAAATTGCCAGCAATAAAGTGCAGAATATGTCCAAACTGATGAGCATAGCGTTCTCTAAGCATGAGCGAGGCTACTGTCCAATTTGAAGTACATTATGAAGGCCTCTTTGGATTTACACTTCATTCATTTATAAAGCCATAGTATTTGCTTTACATGCATGATCCTTTTATCCATGTTCATCATTTGACCAAGCGTCTTGCTGTAGGTTACCATAGAGGTTCTTCAAAATACAAACTTTTGGTATGCTATTCCTTCTTAAGACCTCCCTAAACAACTCATGTACCTAGGCATACAAAGCCGTTTTACTGTTTTTAAAATATAAGGTAAGGTATATAAGATATATTAAATAATATTTATTTGTACAGCTGTGGGCAGGTCAAGGATATTGAGACAGTAGCATATTATGTAGCATATCCGTCTTAAATATAGGCTGTAATAATGTGTAAAACTATTGACTATAAAAGTGTGCTGTTTTCTGTTGATTTACTGTATACAGCTTGTATCATAAGGGAGGTCCAAGGCAGGTGGATTAATTTGCATACAGGGAAGGACCAGGGAATCTGGTCTTACAATACAGACACTATGGGAATATAAGAGACATTTTATTACCATAGTTATCGGATCATCTTGATCGGATGACCACAAACACGTTAATGCAAGGTGTAACCACGGCTCCTGTTTCCCCTTTATTCATCTGCTATCTTTTGTCTCCTGTCAGTATCTGCAGGACCAGGCATGAGTCTGGGTTAGAGGTCACAGGGATGACGGCATTAACCCGTTGACTGCTGGCAGATATCACGTGTCCAGAAAACAGAGTTTGTAGGTGTAATCTGTCATTCTCTCATCTGCTCTGATCTCTTTGTGTGTGTGTGTGTGTGTGTGTGTGTGTGTGTGTGTGTGTGTGTGTGTGTATATTTGCTCTTTCAGCTCAGTGGTCATGTCAGAACACACGAGCTGTTGGTTTGAGACCCAGATGGTGGGGATTATCAAGGGATGATATGGAGAGTAAGAGAGAGGAATTATGAGAGGAACAGCTTGCCATGAGTGCAATCAATCAAATGTATAAAGCCCTTTTTATATCAGCAGTTGTCCCAGTAAATAAAGAAACCCAGCCTAAACCCTCAACAAGCAACCAATGCAGATGTAGAAGCATGGGCACATCAATCAGGTATTAATGCACAAACATCTCCACAGCTTTGTGAAGAGTGACACCAGCAATAACATTAATAATAGGGTAAAGCACTATGACATGGTAGACCATCAAGACCATCAAGTACATCACATCAACACCTAAGTTTTCATCCTGAAATCACCAACCCAGAATACATAGTGACAGTTCATGGATGCATGAATGTCATATCCACAGTCCACCTTTGCCCCTTAATACATCGTTGAGGGGTTGTTCATTCATTCAGCATCCAATGTGAATGTATAATCTGCCACATTTTCAATGTTAGGACTGCCAAAGTGAGAGAAATTGCCCTCAAATTCTTCCATCGATAAGCAATCAGAACCTCTAATGCAAAACATGTAAAATTGTTAAGCAAAAAATGAGCACGTACCTGGAAGAAAACTAAAACAGAGGAAGAATAGCCACGTAGAAAAGACTCTCCATAGATGCATGGTGCTGAACTGGCACAATATGCCGAGTTGTTTGACACAGCGGGCAGAAGAGCAAAATAGCCCCCTACAACTGAGAGAATTTACCGTATTTGGAGAGTTCCGCGTAGGCCTGAAACGCGCTGCGAAGAGACAGCTGCGCACAGAGCTGGTTTTGGATGGACTGCCGCTGTATCCAGTAACCTATCTTCTTACCGCGCTGTGGTGCGCGCCCCACATGGTGCAAGAGGAGGCATGGCGCGCCGTGCGATGTTATATACACTGCCCTTAAAGTATTCACACCCCAGAACTTTATCCACATTTTGATTAAAGCCTGAATTTAAAATTGATTAATTTGAGAGAAGAAAAAAAATAGTCACCGGCCTACACAGAATACCCGATAATGCCAAAGTGGAATTATGTTTTTCGATGTTTTTTTTTATACAAATTAATAGTTAATGAGTATTCAACTCCTTTGTTATACGAAACTAAATAATTACAGGAGTAAAAATGTGCTTAAATCACAAGTTCCAGTGCCCTTCTTTGAGTCATCTATTGGTAGACGTAAAAAATAAAGCAGACATTGAATATTCCTGAGCATGGTGAAGTTTTTACACTTTGGATGGTGTATCAATACACCCAGTCACTACAAAATTACAGGCCTCCTTCCTAACACAGTCACCAGAGAGGAAGGAAACTGCTCAGGGATTTCCCCATGAGGCCAATTATGACTTAATCAGTTAAGAGTTTAATGGGTGTGATAGGTAAAAACTGCATATGGGATGAACAACATTGTAGTTACTACGCAATACTAACATAATTGACAGAGTGAAAAGAAAGAAGCCTGCAGAACATGTCAATCCACAGAGGGCTGAATGTATGTAGGTTCACTCTTTCCTTGTACTTGTTTGATAAATTAAGGAACTCTCCTCACCTGGTTTAGGCCTTAATTGAAAGGAAAAATCAAAAGCTATGCCCTCCCTGGAATTAGTTTGAGACCCCTGACGGAGAGAATAAAAATATTCCAAAACATGCATCCTGTTTGCAACAAGGCACTACAGTAATACTGCAAAAAACATGCAGCAAAGCAATATACTTTTTGTCCTGAATGCAAAAGTGTTATGTTTGGGGCAAATACAATATATTAGAGTTCAATTGTCTTCAAGAATAGTGGTGGCTGCATCATGTTGTGTATATGCTTGTAGTTGTTTAAGGACTGGGGAGTTTTTCCAGGATGAAAAGTAATGGAGCTAAGCACAGGCAAAATCCTAGAGGAAAACCTTGTTCCATCTGCTTTTCACCACACACCTTTCAGCAGGACAATAACCTAAAACAAGGCCATATCTAGTTCTCACTGTCATTATGGGATATTGTGTGTAATGGGTGAGAAACAAAATCCATTTAATCCATTTTGAACTCAGACTTTAACAATAAATTGTGGAATAAGTAATCAGGTACAAATACTTTCTGAAGGCACTGTAACAATGTGCAGAATGAATGGTAGGTTACATGCAATACTGTAAATCCATTTAAAACAAACTTTAAAGCTATAACACGGGGCACCAGAGAAGAGTCCAACTGGCATGGACTCCATAACATAGGAGGAAAACCCACCATTAGTTGTTTAAAGAAACATCTGCAAGGAAGGGCAGGTGATGTGAATAATTGAACAGAGAAGGTAGGCCACTTGTCCGAGTTCAATGTAATGGTACCTAAAGCTGCTTGTACCGTGGACACGTCAGGTGTCAGGTACTTAACGCAGCCGTCCATCCATCGACACACATGGTCCCACTCAGCAACCCTGTTCATTGTAATACAATGTAAGCAAGGAACTTCATCTGGAGAAAGGAAAGCCCTTTAAAAATGCATTAGGCCTTCTGTCCGATACAGAAGATGAACAGCCTAGAGAAGAATGGCTGCATTACAATGACTAAAAATAAACTTAGTGAGGGATTCAAGATCTGACAGGGAGTGCATGAGTAAAGGTATATTATTGCGCATAATTGTTGAATACAATTCAGGAGAAAATAGAAAACATTTTTATTAGTCTGAATAAAATGCAATCACCATCACAATCGTGCACAAAGCAACGGCAGCAACAGAAGTCCGGAGACCCTCCTCGTAAAAGGCACTGTGCACGAGGGGAGCGGTCTCCCACCCAAAATATACTGCGGCAGCAGCACAATCAATAAGTACATTTCTCTTGAAAAATCTACATACAGAAAACTAGAGAGAAAGGGGAACAAAGAATGAGAATTTAGGGTGGTAACACCAAGGACTTGGTAAATAATATTTAAAATATCCTTCAAACTCCTTGCAAAGACCAGAGAAAATGGATTGGCTCATTAAAAACAAACTATTGTTGGATCACTGATTACAAAAACCAGCTCTGGTAGTCCCCATAAAATAGAAATCTGAAACATGTGATGAAGTGCTAGTTAGATTCCATTCCAATACACTACACACATACTCTGGGTTTCAGACAATAAACAAAAAACTACAAAAATAGTTTATCCATTTTCATTTTACATTTTCTGTCTTTTGGTATCCAAAAACAAGAATTGTTCATTTCAAGCCTGCTATTTGTACAATATTACATGAGTCTTGTCCATTTTCAGCTATAGATCTTCCCTATGTATACACATATTGACAGTTCATCCCTGACAGCTCCCGAACCAATCTTACTATAATGACCTTTAAGTTTCCACGTTGATGAACAGAGAAGGTAGGCCACTTGTCCGAGTTCAAACAGTTTGCAGAAAGCATTTATACTGGCAGTTCACACACCAGCCAATGAGATTGTCCCTTTAAACAGGGTCAAACGCTGGGAAAGGTGAGTATTAGGAGGGTTCAGCAGTTCAATTTTTAAACACATCTTACACAAACTAAGTACAACAGAGCTATACAAAAACTTGCAAGTCATTCATTTCCACACACTGAGGAATGCTTCATCCAATAATCTTGTGCCATTTTCTTCAGGAGAAACCAAAGTCCCAAAGGAGCACACATCAAGTCCATCGCTGCATTCATACCAAACCCCAGTAGTTCTACTAAACTGTCCCAGATAGTCGTCCCCCCCGTCCCCCCTACCCCCACTGTTCTCATTGGCTTCCAAGAAACTACCTCAGTTGCTATTGGGCAGGGGGCAGATCATTAGCTGACAATGAGCTGTCTCAGATATGATTGGGTGAGACTGCGGAGCTCCTCAAGAGCATAGTCCTCGGGCATGGGCAGACGGCCGATGTTGGACGCAAGCTGGGACAAGGGGATCTCGCCACCCTCACCACCCTGCTGCAGACTCAACACCACACGGAGGATGTTAGCCACACGCTTGGCCATCTCTGGAGACAGGAGAGAGAACAGGGTTAGATAGAAATAGGAACACACAACACTAAAGCAGACAGCTCGATCTCCTCACCTGATTGGGCGAGGCGGTCCTTGGCGGTGGAGCAAGGGAGGAGCTCTATCCTGCTGCAGAGTGACTTCACCTCAGTGTGTAGACACTCCAGCTCATAACCAGTACTGTCCATCTGAACACACACAAACAGAGAGAGAGAGAGAGAGAGTGACTGATGAATATACCATTCCAGCTGATAAACAGCCATGTTAATCTGAGTACACAGTAGAAACACCCTCCCATTAACATGCCCAAAGACACCTAAATGTGCGAGTGCTCCAGCTCATAGCCACTATTGTCCATCTGTATTTAACAGAGACAAATTATCAGGAGATTAGCAGCATAAATAATTGGCTAACATAATTAACAGTAATTGAGTGAACATAATGAAGAAGACAGACAAGTGGCTCTAGCTGATGCGCTGTGGGACTAGCTTTCAAATGTCTGGACGTGCTGATTATTTTGCAAATTTCAAGGTGAATTTTAGGTTAATTGAGCTGGGATAATGTGGCGACTAACTTTTTTCCTGCATCTTTTGGGAATCACGACGGCACATGGCTACAGCTAGCGCAACTGATTTAGGAGAGCATAAGTGACAAATTCCGATTTTGGGGTTAGAAATCTTTAGCGCGCAGACAAAATCCCCCAAACTCACAGTATGGTATGCATATCTGTTGTAGTGTAGTCCAGACAGACACACCTACCTGTTGTATGGCGTGTAGGGTCTGTACGACTCTGATGTAGTCCAGGTAGACTCTGCCCGCCGTGTCCCAGTCCTGGATCACAGCACGGCACTCAGGAACTGCAAGCCCCTCCAGGAACTTCAAGAGGTACTCATGATTATCATTAATGATGCAATCTACAGGGGCAATCGCACAGACAGGGAAACAGGGTTAGAGGTTGTCTGGGTGTGTGTGCGCGCGTGCGTGTTTACATGCACACCTGAGGCAAGGTGCTGCATGACCAGACTGTGGCAGAGGTTCCAGTGTCCTGCTCTGTACAGGTGAAGGGCCTCTCCGTGTCGGTCTGTGTCTCTTCTGGCTCTGGTAGCTTTGGCCTGGTGGAGCCACTGTTCTGGGATCAGGAGTCTCTCTGTGAGAAAGTGCTCTTTCTTGGCAGACTCCTCAGTCTCCAGCAGGGGGCAGTGCAGCCGCAGCATCTCCCTCACCGCCCGCTCACGCAGCCTGGACAGAGGACAAAGACATGTAAAGTCATATGAAGTTAACAAGTGAACATGTTTTAAGTTTTCCAACAGTGCTTGCTCACGTAATGTGTAAGCTTTCCTGAGACATGATCACTTCCTTTAGCTCACCGAGCACAGAGGGCTAACACATTGCGCAGACGAGTCGGGTTTGAACTTTGAACCCAGCTGGTCACAGTAGCACTTGTGAGATTATGATGAATCCTTGTCAGCCCATTCAGGTTATCTGCTGAGAGCACTGACCCTCAAACTCTCCTCTCACTCATCAACTTAACCTTCCTCATGTCTAGGCGTCAGGTAGCCTGGCGGGTAGGATTATTTGGCCAACAACCCGAAAGGTTGCTTGATCAAACCCCTGAGCTGACAAGGTAAAAATGTGTCATTTTGCCCCCGAGCAAGGCAGTTAACCCACTGTTCCCTGGGCACCGAAGATGTGGATGTCGATTAAGGCAGCCCCCAGCACCTCTGATTCAGAGTGGTTGGGTTGGGTTAAATGCAGAAGACACATTTCAGTTGTACAACTAACTAGGTATAAGAAAACCATGTGTCCCTATGTATGAGTTACATACATACACACACACATGGTTTGCTTATACCTAGTTAGTTGTACAACTGAAATGTGTCTTCTGCATTTAACCCAACCACTCTGAATCAGAGGTGCTGGGGGCTGCCTTAATCGACATCCACATCTTCGGTGCCCGGGGAACATTATATATATATATATATATATATATATATATATATATATATATATATATATATATATATATATATATATATATATATATATATATATATATATATATATATATATATATATACGTATACATATACATGTATACATATACACACATACATATATACACACACACACACACACACAAATGTATGAGGACGCCCCTTCAAATTAGTGGCTTCAGCTATTTCAGCCACACCCGTTGCTGACAGGTGTATAAAATTGAGCACACAGCCATGCAATCTCCACAGAGAAACATTGGTAGTAGAATGGCCTTACTGAAGAACTCTGATGTTCAACGTGGGACCGTCATAGGATTGCCACCTTTTCAACAAGTCAGTTTGTCAAATTTCTGCACTGGTCAACTAAGCTGTTATTGTGAAGTGGAAACATCTAGGAGCAACAACAGCACAGCTGCGAAGTGGAAGGCCAAACAAGCTCAAAACAGGACCGCTGAAGCGCATAAAAATTATCCATCCCTGGTTGCAACACTCACTAGAGTTCCCAAACTGCCTCTGGAAGCAAAGTCAGCACAAAAACTGTTAGTCGGGAGCATTATGAAATGGGTTTCCATGGGAACTTGTTCTCAACTAGCTTACCTGGTTAAATAAAGGTAAAATTAAATTAAATGGACGATCAGCCTCACACAAGACTAAGATTACCATGAGTAATGCCAAGGGTCGGCTGGAGTGGTGTAAAGCTCGCCACCATTGGAGCAGTGGAAAATGTGCTCTCTGGAGTGACAAACCACGCTTCACCATTTGAAAGTCCGACAGACAAATCTGAGTCTGGCAGATGCCAGGAGAACGCTACATGCCCCAATGCATAGCACCATCTGTAAAGTTTAGCGGAGGAGGAATAATTGTCTGGGGCTGTTTTTCAAGGTTTGAGCTAGGCCTCTTAGTTCCAGTGAAGGGAAAGCTTAATGCTACAGCATAAAATAGATATTCAAGAAGATTCTATAGCTTCGGACTTTGTTTGGGGAAGGCCCTTTTCTGTTTCAGCATGACAATGCCCAAATGCACAAAGCGAGGTCCATACAGAAATGAGATCGGTGTGGAAGAAATTGACTGGCCTGCACAGAGCTCTGACCTCAACCTCATTGCACACCTTTGGGATGAATTGGAATGCAGACTGTGAGCAAGGCCTAATCGCCTAACATCAGTGCCCGACCTCACTAATGCTCGTGGCTGAATGGAAGCAAGTCCCCAACATCTAGTGGAAAGTCTTCCCAGAAGAGTGGAGGCTGTTATAGCAGCAAAGGGGGGACCAACTCCATATTAATTCCCATGATTTTAGAATGAAATGTTTCGACGAGCAGGTGTCCACATACTTTTGGTCATGTAGTGTACGTACGTGTTGTCAGGTATGTGCAGCAGTACGTAGATGGCCATGTCCCAGAGGCCAGCACTCTCCAGTTGGGCAGCATAGCTGGTGTGTATGAGGTCCTGTCGGGCCGGGCTGAGGTGTGTGTAGTGCAGCGCCTGCAGGACCGACCACAGGTGCCAGCTCAGACGGTAGTCAAGACGATCCCACGTCACCGCCAGGGGGTCCAACAACTGCTGCAGGCTGTAGTGCCTACGAGGGAGAGAGAGCCATCACTTAAACCCGACTCTAGAGGTAGTTTACTGTTATTCTGTTAAATCTGCTTGATAACGATAATGTAGGATTAGTTCTAGTCAGAGAAACCTACAGCCCCACTCCACCCCTTAGTAAAGCAAAATAATTTTGAGAAACATATACAGTGCATTGTGAGAAGTGTATGTAGGCGCAGTGTGTTGTGGGTAGTGTAGTACCTGTCGCTGTAGAGTTTGAGCAGGTGGAAGCAGATATCGTAAAGCGGCCGTTTAGACTCTTCCTCCTCCATGTCCGGCTGGTGTGATTGGTCGAGGTAGGGGGGAAGGGGGGCGCAGGCATACTTCTGACCCTCAGCAGAGCCCTGGAAGGCAGCCTCGTACTTCACCAGGGCTTCAGCAATGGAGGCGGTGGGAGGCAGCATGTACCACAGGTGGACCGCCATACAACGCTTCCAGTCCAGTTCTGAACACACATTCACCACACAGTCTGTAGACTGCCACACCTAGAGACCAGTACATACAGCTCAGAAAACATTTATCATTCATGTATTTTCCAACAAATTATGTGGATTGCAAAACCTACACACACACGACAATCCAGTTAATGGCGGTCTGAACACAACGAACGGCAAGAGCTGGGCACACAGTTACTTACAGGTTTCCCAGCGAGAAGGGCAAAGATCCGTAGCCTCTCCTCCAGCAGGAAAGAGTCTGTCTGCATCCTGTTCCAGTCTCCAAGCTGCAGTGCCAGCAGCTCCCGGCCGTACTGAGAGCCCACTGCCTGGGACAGCAGCAGGGAGAGACGGTGGTCCCCTACACACAGGTTTAAGACAACTTAATGAAATCCTACAACCTGTCCCAACAGTTTCGTAAGACACCACTTGGTATGCAGCAGGGTTTAGTTTCCTACCCCTCCCCTGCTCCATCCATTCCCTCGTCTTCCTGATCTCCCTTCCTCAACATCCTCAATATCCAATCCCCCCACCTCTGTCACCCCTCCAATCCCCCCTCTCCTCACCACTCTTCTGAGCCAGCCTGCAGGCGTCACTGATCCGGTGTCCAGTCAGGTAGCTAAAGATGGCCTCCACATTTCCTCCCCCCTGGTTCAGGCCCACTTCCTGCTCGATCCTCTGGGTGGCACTGTGGGACAGCCAGGCTGAGAAGCTCCTTCTCCTCTCCATCTGCTGCAGGTAGCCACTGGTACCAGGCCCTGCCGAACACCGTCGGCCCCACAGGGCCTCACACAGTGTCCACACCTGTGCCCAGTGACCCAGGACTGCTACATGGAGATGGACATAAAGAGGATAGCACTAGCAAGCATATTCTTTTTTTATATATCTGAACACATCGAGATTGCCATGGGAGAGAGGATTAAAACAGAAATATACAGGGGTGATGTCAGAATAATAGGGAAGTTTTGGAATTGGACCAATAATGAATGTACACCATCTACCATTGTGTGTGTGTTGCATCTCTTACCATCTCCAGCCTCCTGGTTGAGGTCAGTAATCCACTCTGCGTACTCGTGCAGGGCGGCCACACCACTCTGGGGTTGGATGAAGGGGCAGGCCCCCTCTGTACTGATGCTGCTGTGCTTCAGGCTGATCTCCAGGGGCCGCTGGTACACCGCTTGGCTCTCCTCACTGTTCCTCGGCTCCAGACCAACCACCTGCTCAATCACCACCTTGAATGGACTGTCTGACAGTCTGTACAGTGAAACACAGAAGGATGGGGAGAAAGATGGATATAGAGGAGAGGAACGAGGAATGTTTAGGCTTTAGTTTTGATCTCTCTAAACAAACCTCAAAACAGTCCTTTCATACGAGTCTGGATCCCATTCCCACACTTGTGTAGATTTTCTATTTATTTTATTTAACCCTTATTTTACTAGAAAGTTGACAGACCAAATTCTAATTTACAGCAACAACCTGGGTAATGGTTACAGGGGAGAGAAGAGCCAAATTGTAAGCTGGGGATGATCAGGTGACCATGATGGTATGAGGGCCAGATTGGGAATTTAGCTAGGACACCCAGGTTAACAATACTCTTAGAATAAGTTCCATGGGATCTTTAGTGACCAGAGTCAGGACACCCGTTTTAACGTCCCACCTGAAAGACATCAACCTACACAGGGCAATGTCCCCTATCACTGCCCTGGGGCATTGGGATATTTTTTTTAAGACCAGAGGAAAGAGTGCATCCTATTGGTCCTCCAAAACCTCTTCCAGCATCTGGTCACAGTCAGGAACCGACCAGGACCAACCCTGCTTAGATTCAGAGGCAAGCCAGTAGTGGGGTTCAGGGAGGTATGCTGCTGCTCAAGTGGTCTGATGACAGTGGTCTGGTTTGTGTGTTGCTTACAGTCTACTCTTGGCAAGTTTGGGCAGGAATCCAAAGCCTGCAGCTCCTGTGTCTCCGTGGTCCTGCTCCTTGTCCCCGGCCCCACTTATCCCGTCTCCACAGTGGACCAGAGTCCAGCCAGGACCCCAGCCCACCCGAAATGACCGGCCCGTGAACAAAGCCGCATCCATCAGAAGACGGCCCTGGATGGATGGGAATGGATTGATTACAACAACCCATACTTTACAGCCCTATTCACACATAATAAACAGTGGAATCATTAAAATTATCCAGCAAAACTCAATGTCCTTGATGTAAAGTTGCTGAATGTATCCTTGTGTAAATCAGTCTACTGTTCCTGATATTTAAACTCTTAACTATTACAATTGTATCATGAAGTGTCTAGCAAAAATTCCAGTAACTTTCCCCAAATTTCCAGGTTCTCCAGAAATCCTGGTTGGAGGATTCCAGATTTCCTACTTAGTCCCTCTTAATTCTGTTAATCTTCCAACCAGGAGTTTTAAAAAAACCTGGGAATTTGGGGAAAGTTCCAGGAAATGTAACACATTAGAAGTATAGCTATCAATACCTTCCCAAGTGTGACTGAGTTCTCTGGGTCCACAGGTCCCCCCAGGCGCCGAGCCCCTACTGTCCGTACAGTGGCCTCGGCTGGTGGGGCAAGCAAAAGAAAAGAGGGCCAGGGGGAGACCCGTGAAGGCTCAGGCACCGCCGGCGACACCCGAGACATGGACAGCCTGCCGGGAAGGCCCCCACCGGAGGGCACGTCAGGGTGCTGAAAGAGACCGGCACCGCTGAAACGAGTCTGCAGGAGACCACCGACTGGAGAGAGAGAAAGCAAGGGGGGGGGAGGGGGAGAACTTGATGAACACAATCAAAGAAAACCACCTGTAATTCATCCAACTGTAAAGCTTCATTCAGAAGGACTGCTATATTAGCATTTTAGGCCTATTAGGGTCTGTAAGTAAAGGATGGTGACTGTTTGTGAGGGTTTAAAATCAGTGTTTGGGCTGTGTGTGTAACACTTACTGGAGGGCCTGACCTGCGTGCCAGGCAGGTGGATGCGAGGAGAGGCCACATCTAGAGAACTTGTCATCCCTCCCTGCTCCTGGAACATGTCACCATCATCGGCCTCAGCAAACAGGGATGCCTTCATAATCTGAGAAAAGGGAAGCACACACTACCGTCACGAAGCGAGTGAGAGAAAACACACCACCCACCCACATCATTAAACAAGTGGCGCATGAGGGTGTACAGTAGTATGTTACCTGTAGTGTGTGAGGGTTGATCCCCAGCGAGGAGGCGATCTGACTGGACGCTGAGACAGAGTCAGGTTCCGAAGGGGTCACATTACCCAGCAGACTTCCCTTCTCCCCCATGCCACTCTCCCCTTCCTCCTCCCGCAACATGCTCTCCCCTGGGCCATCCTGGGTAATGTCGGCCATATCACTGTCCACCTCCGACATGCGATTCAGCAGCTCCAACACTGCTGTGGACTGTACACACAGCAGGTCGACAAACAACACAGCAGGGACAGTGCCGCCAAACACCAAGAAGAGAGACACACAGACAAAATCAGTTTAGTGTTATCAGATTACGTAAGTAAATGTAAAATGTCAGTATGTGTATTCAGAGCAGTTGGTTCCAGGTCAGTGAGCTCCACTGGTCAGAGCAGATGGTACAGGTGTGTGGACTAGAAGACCACATATGGTGGACATCACTCTCAATGAGCATTCTTTTCTTCTCTACATACACAAGTCTGACAGACCAGCAGAATGTGTCATCTTTAATGAGTTTATTATCAGATATCACAGATGTTTATAGGAGCAGGTTTTCCATAATAAGATAAGTCGTAGCTTGAGTCAATAATACCTCAAGAGTAGTAGTTTCTTAAACCCTCAACCAGACAGAAGACCTAATCCTGAATATATTCTGCAGGACTGGCAGAGTTGCCCAAGAACTGCAGGTTATCGCACATCACTCATCTTTGGTAATTTTTTTAAAGCTTGTTTGACAAAAAAAGATAAAACATAAGCAACTATGAAATTGAAGAGATTTTTCAGGTTTAACATCTCTGCATTAATACTGGATTTTAATGAGGTACAACCTTGGTAGTGTGATGTTTTCTGAAGTTACCATAATCCGAATGAATCAGTTTGTATCTTTTTTACTTTAAACACCTAGCAGATGAGACTAACAGTTGGTAAAAAAAAAAAAAAATTACAATACAGATTTAATTTAAGAAAAATAAAAAACAACTTCAGAGTTAAACATTTCCTTAAGTCAGTATGATTTATTTTTATCCAGAAACCTCATTCAACACTAATTACTTAATGCCTTTGCTAGTGATCCAGGCTGATGTTAAGCTCAGGATATTTAAGATTTAGAAAACAGATGAAGGTGTGCATTCTGAATCGGTTGTGAGGGGCAGAACTTAACCACTAACCAGGACTGACAGACTTGTGCAATCCACCCTGCCCACCTCCTGTCTGTGATTGGTGAGTTGCGGCACCTCAGGTACCGGTGAACCTGGGCGGAGAGGAGAACTCAGACCTCCCCACACCACTGATATATTGAACATGTGGATGTTTCCCATCTCTTCATGTGATGTCAGATTGATGTTTAAGAGCCTTATTGGGGTGCAGAGACACCCATCATCCAGGGCTACCAAACGTAAAACCTTTTTTCATAGAAACCTATTGAATAAAACCCATAATAGGAGTGGTGAAACAGAGATATAGACAGAGGACCCCAACACACTGCATGTGGTAGTGGTAGTGGAAAGGAAACACTGCTTCTTTTCAGATCATTGGGGATATTTAGGTTGTATATTGACTAAGGCCATCCAGGTGATGTAGAGAGCAGTGAGTATGACTGTCAGTGTGGATGGGCGCACTGTGCTGCTCAGTCTACCTGAGCCTGTGGTGCCACCTGCTGCTGGGAGGGAGGCAGCTGCAGCAGCCCTGGTGGAAGTCTTGTTGCTGTCTTCAGCTTCTTGGGGTCCAATTTGAGAGGGACTTCCTCATCCTCGTCAGAGTCCTGTAGGCCGTACTTAGAGAAATGGGCCACCTACAGACACAGGGAGAGAAGAGTTAGACATGGAAGGGAGAAATTGACTCACACAGACACTGTGTGCGTCGAGGCATGCTTACCTCAAACACCCAGGACCCCGTCTCCGAGCGGTACTCGAGGAAGCGGGCGCCCTGTTTGCGTGAGGCATTCTCCAGGCGGCCCTCATAGTTCATCTCAGACAGACGCTCACGGCTCTTTATTTGAGTACAGGTGGTCTTATCATTAGGCCACACCCCATCCAGAGTCACCTCTGCTCGCCTGGGAGAGGGGACGAGTAAGGGAGAAAGAAGAATATGGGGTTAGTAAAGAGACCCAGTCAAGGATGAGAGAAAGGGAGAGGAAATAAGGAGAATATTAACTTGAGTTATGCCTCAGCTGTGATCACTATCAGAATATATGTCAAATCAGTTTATGACATCTGTGATGATTGCATTACAAGGAAACTGATAATGACAATGTCCCCACTGTGAAGGGGAGAAAGAGTCCCTGTCCCATCCTATCACTGACCTGTTGAGCCCCTCCCCCTCAGCGGGCTTGTTCTTGTCGTCAAGGTAGACAATGACCTCTTTACGCCTGAAGTGGACAATCTCATCCAGGTTCAGCCCAGTCACGTTCACCTCACCATGGAAGAACACAGAGCCGTAACCTGAGAGCCAATCAGAGAGCAATCAATCAATATTTTTTAAAGAGCAGTGTCCACCCGACCAATCCAGAGGCTTACCTTTTCTGCCCACGGTGAAGTTTTCCACCACACACACCCCGTTTTCGTCCACCATTTTTGCCAGCTCGTCCATGGCAGGGATGGTGTAGTAGCCCACACGGCCCAGAACGATACCTGCAGGGTGGGGGGGGCCCTCCACTCGCTCCTCCTGTATTGAGTCATCTCCCAGCGATACGTCCTCGCTGCTCACCTGAAATCAGAGGAGGCAGGTTCAGAACAGTCTTGCTAAAAATGTCTAAAGTAGTGCACTATCTGAGGAGCGTGGCCCAAAAAAGAAGTGCCCTTTATGGGGAATCAGGTGTCATTGAGACAACCATATTCACTGTCTGTCTACTCCTTTTTTACGATCACGATCAGCTCACCTCAAGCCCGTTCCTGCCCCCAGCCCCCATCCCATTGAGCTCTGAGATGGTGTCCTGTAGGTTAGGCTTGGCGTAGAACTTGGTCTCCAGGTCGTTCTCAGCTCCTCCCTCCACCACCTCCCTCACATCATCATCATCCTCATCCACACTGGCACTGTAGGGGAGAGACATGGTCAGCAACCAACACTCCACAGATAAATATTTGAAATGTTAACTGTGTGTGTGTGTGTGTGTGTGTGTGTGTCTCTGACCCGAGTCCGTTGAGGGGGTACTCTGGTGGAGAAGACAGGTCGTCGGAGTCTCTGTTGATTGGGCTGCTGTACAGGCTGCTGCCATTCAGGTTCTTCAGCACCAGCTTCTTGATGCTCTTCCTAGTTTATATCACAGAGAAACACAGATCAGACAACATACACACATCAGGTAACATACACCAACATCACAGTCAGCAGACAGACAGAAGCATATAGATGCAGCTCATACAAGACGTTACATGCAAGAGGTGAAAAGCTATTGAAAACCCAAGTTCTAGTATCCGCTTAGAAAAACATAACAGAAAACAGCTGAATTCAGTAAATCAGTAGAAACAGAAACATGTGAACTAGTTAGAAGCAAATTTCCACAGACAGACACCTACCTGGGCATAAAGGCACCGTTGGTGAGGGAAGGCTCGTCGTCATCCAACCCATCAAACAGCTGGGACTTGGAGGAGCCCGATGATGTCAGAGCTTTGGGCCGAACACGTGTCGCAGGTCGCGGTGTCAGTTTGTAGTGGGTTGGTGTGGTCAACGCCTTCTGGGCCACCGGATTAGTGGGCTTCAGACGCTCCTCCTTCTTCTTGGCATCAGAGAGGGGGTTTCTGAAGAGGGGGGAGTCTCCGAAGGGGGAGTAGGCCAGAGCATTGATCTGCTGCTGCAGCACTGCCTGCTGGGCCGCCACCGCGTTAGGGTCCGTCATCGCTGAGTAGAGAGACAAGTGAAACAGGCATAAGAATTGGGAAGTTCACACCACATTGTGTAATGTTATCCAGAGAAAATCTAAATTAACAGATTTGATGCTTGTGTTATTAGATTTGGGGTGTGGTGGGGTGGCAATAAATTATTGGGGGGGTGAAATAGTTTGAATACCACTGTACTAGAGGAAAGGGCGAGGGATGTGCTTTCACATTCAGCTTCAGACTGGATAGAGAGGTGGTGATAGACATAAGTGGTATTTACCAACGGGCTGTTGTGGCGCTCCGAAGCCCAGAGTGCTGTTTCCTGTGCTGAATCCCTGCACACCAAAACCTCCCATTGTTCCCAGAGTGGAACCCAGTGTCTTGTTATTCCCAAACAGAGACATCTGACCAGTGCCAACTGTTGACAAACACAGAACATACATGCTCAGAGAAACACACAGACTAATGACAGTTTTACCCGAGTCTTCATTATGTCACATCCAAAAAGGCAGGTCTTTGATTATGCTATTTTTTACGTGATGGATATTTGATGCATTGGTGGTTTATTTATTATCTTCCATATGATACATGAGAAGTTAACATTATATTTCACTACCAAATGTATGCCAGGCCCATTGTGCTCTGGAAGTGTCATCTGTTCATACCTGCTCCAAAGCTGGCTCCCATCCCTAGTCCTCCTGCTGCAGTCTTGTTCCCAAAAAGGCTTCCACCAGCAGCAGTGGGTCCAAAACCTTCACACAACACAGAGAGAAGAACAACATGGTCACTGACATAGCCAATATAAGTAGGGCTGGGCGATATGGCCAAAATATCATTTCACAATATTTCTCATGTTGTTACTGTATAACGGCCTCTAATATTTTTTAACAATGAAAGTTCTAAATATGCTTTATGAGTAGTAATTAGAAGGTGATTTCAATGGCTCTCTCCAGTCTGGTTGTTTTATAAAGTTCAATCCAACCTCAAACATGTTCATGAATTTCTGCATTTTTGTTATTTCCACACTGTGCCACACAGAGCAGCATGATGTGCAAAACATCTAGGCCTAGTAAAATGTTGGAAAATCGAATGATTAATCGAATTCTAGTTGGAATATAGTGGGCAGCACCTTGAATACATTGTTGTTTGACATGGCAAAGAATGAATAAGCCAGGGAGGAATTATTGACAGGGTAGGAACCAAAGTGTTGGTCAGTGTTTCCAGGGGATCCTAATTAGATGTTATATCAGATTTTAAATATACCATTGCAAAAACATGCTCATTTATGCCTACACCAGTACCAGGCTGTATTAGCAAGCTACATTTGCTCTGACATTTCACAAGCTAGCTCGCCAGCTAACTAGCAATTGGTGGCTAACAATTTATTTTTGGCCAGAACTTGCTAAGAAAAGACAAAACAAGCAGTAGTTTGCAGACAAGATACAAAAACTAATAGGGATGGGAATGAGTAATTGAGTTGATGTCTGTTCGAGTACCATCTTTAACCATAGATTAAAAAAAATACATATTGTAAAATTACTTGGTGGAATGTGCTTTGTGGCTGCCCGAATAGGCCAGTGAAATTGTGTCCCAAAAATTATATATTAAAAAAATGTATTGAAGACATTAATTTTTATTTGTACATGTGCATTTACAGGGTAAAACACTGAAAAGCTAAGTAACAGTCCTTCTCCTCAAATTCCCTTTCCCCTCTAAGGCTTACTCAATTGCATTCCAATCGCTTCCCACAAGCATCCGCTAGGGCTACAGAAATAAATGCCTATAAAAACATAACTGACAAGATACATACACAAGCTACATTCTTTGCCAAATGATGCTAGTTTTATTACAAATTCAAAATGAAATAGTTGATTGAAGTAGGGAAATACTGTGTGTTCCAACAACGAGCTAGTTTTGGAATAATTGCATCCCATCTTTTCTCCGCTTAGGCTACTTTGCGAACTTCTAGTGCCATTTAGCCTAAGCTAACCAATTCTATCACCCCTAAACATAGGTTCCACGCTGAAAATGTCAAATAAAACAGTGAAATTCACAAGAGCAGAATGCAGGCCAGAGAGACTAGATAATAATTCCACCAAAGCAGTGTAAAATATCCAGTCAGAAAATATTGTATAGCATTCACTCTGCTGCATGGATGGCCATTAGGCTTATAGCATACACCTATTGTTTTTATATAACATACACTCCTTAACTACTGTATCTTGTAGCTGTTAAAAATAAAATTAAACACCTAGTGCGGCAAAAAAGTATTGTCAGCCACCAATTGTGCAAGTTCTCCCACTTAAAAAGATGAGGCCTGTAATTTATCATCATAGGTACACTTCAACTATGACAGAAAATGAGAAGGAAAAAAATCCAGAAAATCACATTGTAGGATTTTTAATGAATTTATTTGCAAATTATGGTGGAAAATAAGTATTTGGTTACCTACAAACAAGCAAGATTTCTGGCTCTCACAGACCTGTAACTTCTTTAAGAGGATCCTCTGTCCTCCATTTGTTACCTGTATTAATAGCACCTGTTTGAACATGTTATCAGTATAAAAGACAGCTGTCCACAACCTCAAAGAGTCACACTCCAAACTCCACTATGGCCAAGACCAAAGAGCTGTAAGACTCCATGAGAGGTTGAACTTCAAAAATAACAATGAAAGTATAAGCTATAATCACAGCTTATTGAGATATGGCATAAACAATACATTTGTTATTTATTTTGAAGCAAATAAAGCAATTATTCAATGCTGAAGAATGTATGCACTCACTACTGTCAGTCGCTCTGAATAAGAGCGTCTGCTAATTGTCAACATTTTTAATGTAAAAAAATAAGAATTAAGACTGCGTCTACCCAGCCCATTATGTAGGCCTATAATCGAGCTCACTACGTTAAGACTCCCGAGTGGCGCAGTGGTCTAAGACACTACATATCACTGCAGTACCTGGTTCGAATCCAGGCTGCATCACATCCGGCTGTGATTGGGAATCCCATAGTGCAGTGCACAATTGGCCAAGTGTCGTCCGGGTTTGAAAATAAGAATTTGTTCTTAACTGACTTGCCAAGTTAAATAATAAATAATAAAAGACAGCCCGTTCCTCAGATAGTCACTGCTCCATCATGTGCTTGCCACACAGATAGAAACCGACACGTACACAAACCTGTCCTGCTCCTCCACCCGAAAGGATATTAAATTTTTTTTGCCATTACCTCATGGCTGTCATGATTGCTCCAGTTGAATTTGATTTTGCGCTATAGCTAAACTGTCGTAGCGGGGTTATTAAATATATATTATTACTTTTAAATCATTTGTGGGGGGGGGGGGGTATAAAAGTTATGGGAAGATCACAACAGGTCAAAAGGTTGACATCACCCAACCCTAATGCCATAGGCTTCCACAAGCAGTTACTGCCTTTTTGAAGATTGTGTTCCTCGATATAGCCAGTTGATATTATGGTTGAATACATTTTAAAATGCACTTGGTTTTTTTGACACTATATTAAGATTTGTTATCTGTAATGGTTAGGATAAATTAGTCATTGTTGGCATATAGATAGTGCCTTAAGAAAGTATACACACCCATTGGCCTTTTCCACATTTTGTTCTGTTACTGCCAGAATTTAAAATGGATTACATTTAGATTTGTTTGGCACTGGCCTACACACAAAAGCCCATAAAGTCAGTGGAATTGTGTTTAATTTTTTTTCATACAAATTATTATTATTATTTTTAATGAAAAGCTGAAATGTCTTAAGTCAATAAGTACTCAACCCCTTTGTTATGGCAAGCCTAAATAAGTTGAGTAAACTAATTTGCTTATTAACAAGTCACATAAGTTGCATGGACTCATTTTCTGCAATAGTGTTTAACATAATTTTCTTTAGGACTACCTCATCTATGTACCCCACACATACAGATAATTGTAAGGTCCCTCAGTCGATTAGTGAATATCAAACACAGATTCAACCAAAGATCAGGGAGGTTTTCCAATGCCTCGCAAAGGGCACCTATTGGTAGGTGGATACAAATAAAAAAGGCAGACATTGAATATCCCTTTGACCATGGTGAAGTTAAGTACACTTCATTAATTACACCCAGTCACAACAAAGATCTGTGTCCTTCCTAACTCGGTTGCCGGAGAAGGAAACCAGCAGGGATTTCACAGAGGCCAATGGTGACTTTAAAATGGTTACAGAGTCTAGTCTAATGGCTGTGATAGGAGAAAACTGAGGATGGGTGAACATTGTAGTTACTCTACAATACTACCCTAATTGACAGAGGAAAAGGAAGCCTGTACAGATTAAAAATATTCCAAAATATGCATGGTTTGTAACAAGGAACTAAAGTAATATTGCAAAGAATGTGGCAAAGCAATTCACTTTTCATTCTTAACTTCTTAGGGCTAGAAGTCCTGCTAGAGAGTCAACTTCCAATGAAAATCATAAGCATTATGGATATTAAACATTTAGGTACATACAAGTGTCTTATATCGGTTGAAAGATTAAATTCTTGTTGATCCAACTGCACTGTCTGATTTACAGTAACCATTACAGCGAAAGCATGCCATGCGATTGTTTGAGGACGGCGCCCCACATCAATATTTTTCCACCGGCACAGGTTTCATAAATAGCAATTAAATATTCACTTACTTTTTTGAAAAACTTCCTGATTTGTCATCCAAAAGGGTCCCAGCTATAACATGTTGTTTGGTTAGATAAAATCCTTCTTTATATCCCAAAAAAATCTATTTAGTTGGCGCCATCGATTTGAGTTATCCACTTGATCAAAATGCAGATAAAGGAATCCGAAAGTCCACCGCTAAACTTTGTTAAAACAAGTCAAAATATGTTTCTATTGACTCCTCAGATACCCTAAAAAAGGTAATCAAACTATAAATATTTATTCCGGAAAGAAGTACGTTCAATAGGAAACCGATATTAGCAGGTGCGTCTTGTCTTCATTGCACGCTCAAACACGAATTTACAAGTGTGTCCTTCTACAAAAACTCATATTTCTTACTTGTTTTGGAAGTTACAAGCCTGAAACCTTGAACATAGACTGCTGACACCCTGTTTTATTTATTTATCCGTTATTTTACCAGGTAAGTTGACTGAGAACACGTTCTCATTTGCAGCAACGACCTGGGAAATAGTTACAGGGGAGAGGAGGGGGATGAATGAGCCAATTGTAAACTGGGGATTATTAGGTGACCGTAATGGTTTGAGGGCCAGATTGTGAATTTAGCCAGGACACCAGGGTTAACACCCCTACTCTTACGGTAAGTGCCATGGGATCTTTAATGACCTCAGAGAGTCAGGACACCCGTTTAACGTCCCATCAGAAAGACGGCACCCTACACAGGGCAGTGTCCCCAATCCCTGCCCTGGGGTATTGGGATATTTTTTTATACCAGAGGAAAGAGTGCCTCCTACTGGCCCTCCAACACCACTTCCAGCAGCATCTGGTCTCCCGTCCAGGACCAACCCTGCTTAGCTTCAGAAGCAAGCCAGCAGTGGTATGCAGGGTGGTATGCTTCCTGTGGAAGCCATAGGAATTGCATCCTGTGAGCGAGAATTCATTATGCCCCTATACTTTCCATTGTATGAACATGGGATCTCAAAAGAAAAATAATTCCAGTTGGTTTTCTTTGTATTTTCTCCTACCATATCTATTGTGTTATAGTCTCCTACATCATTTTAACATTTATACAAACAGTGTCCTTTCCAATGGTACCAATTATATGCATATCCTGGCTTCAGGGCCTGAGCAACAGGCAGTTTACTTTGGGCACGTCAGTCAGGCGGAAATGGAGAAAAAAGGACCCAAGCCCTGACAAGTTTTAAAACATTTCAAATCCCCATCCAAATAACGGAAGTGAAATTATAGAACACTTGTAGAAAGCAGAGTCTTTGTCACCAACATCTTTCTGCATCTCCAGAGCTGTGAAAAGGTATTTGCCCCCTTTCTAATTCTCTACTTATGCATATTTTGAATACTGAATGTTATCTGATCTTCAACCAAAACCTAATATAAGATTTTTTTTTTTTAACTTGAGTGAACAAATAACATTAAACTTATTTCATAATTGAAGTTATAAATCACCCCTGTGTGAAAAAGTAATTGCTACCTGACACTCAACTGGTTGTTGTGCCACCTTTAACTGCAATGACTCCAATCAAATGCTTCCTGTAGTTGTTGATCAGTCTCTCACATCACTGGAGGAATTTTGGCCAACTGCTTTACATCAGCAACATTTGTGGGTTTTCAAGCATGATCTGCTCGTTTAAAGTCCTAACAACATCACAGTGGGGACTTTGACTAGGCCATTCCAAAGCTTCAAAATGTTGAGTTTTTTTTTTTTTTTTACTGTGGAATGCAGTGTTTGGTTCCACCAGGCATAATGGGACTCATGTCGTCCAAAAGGTGATACTTTTGACTCATCGTCCATAGAACGTGGTGTGGGAAACGGCATGCAGTAGGAGAAAGACGACAAGTAGCAAACACAGTAAACTATAGGAATGGACATTACACATTCCAGAGTTGCCAATCACATTTGACAAATCAAACATTTAAATATCGTTAAAGAATTTAAAAACCCAAACCGATCAATGCATCATACCTGTACATCGTAAAACACGGTATACCACCCAGCCCTACAGACGGTTTATAAGCATGTACTAGGTGCATACAAATAAGGGCAGATTATCAACTCACCAAAGTTGGATGTGTTGGTAGCTGTTCCGAGAGAGAGGGTAGGTTTGTTGCCGAAAAGGCCGGTGCCCGTGCCAAACGATGGGGCGCTGGTGGTGGTGACACCAAACCCTGCCGTTTTATTACCAAACAAGCCCTGCAAGGGATAGGAGCACAGACAGACACCATATTAATATACATCAATCATACTGTACCGAACTTTGTAAAGGCATGAGCAGTTGAGTCAATTAATACCTGTGTGCCGACGTTGCCGAAAGCAGTGTTGGTTTGTCCAAAGAGTCCAGTGCCTGTCCCAAAGCCCGTAGCTGGTGCGGTCTGAGCAGTGTTTCCAAACAACCCCCCTGCCTGGGACGCTGCCGTGGCCCCAAACAGACCCCCCTGGGATGGAGAAAGTTACTCTACTGGAATGGTACTATGTTAGGCATGTATTAACATGTGTGTGTAGGCTCTCACCATGGTGCTGGTTTGTTGGGGCTGGCCCATGGTGCTGCCGAAGGAGAAGCCTGTGTTGGGGGTGGTCGTGACCTGGCCGAAGGGCTTGAACAGGCTGACTGCCTGCTGGACCTGCTGGGGCTGCTGCTGCCCAAACAGACTGCCTGTGGCTGCACCAAACCCACCCGCACCTGAGGACAGAGGGAAGGAGTTACAACATTCCGCTAGAAGTTATGGTATTTATATTTTCTTTCGGGCTCGGTCTATGGGCCTGTGTGACTTACTAGTTCCGAAGGAGGTTTTGGCCTGGCCGAAGGAGAAGCCTGTGTTAGTGGCTGAGGAGCCAAACAGCCCTGTAGTCCCCGTACTGGGGGTGGCTGCGGCTGCAGGCCCAAAGAGACCACCTGTTGGTGCAGCCATAGGGTTAGTGGGTCCCTTCCTCCCTGCCTGGTAGTCCTCAAACCTCAGCTCCTACACAGAGGCAACACACCACAAAGGAGAGAGGGGATGAGAGGCCTGGCTGTATCTCAATACTCTGAAGTGGATCCCTCTCCTCATCTCTTTCCCTTCCATTCTCACTGATCTGAAAGATAGAGGACAGGTGAAAGTAAATGCCTAACAATGACCCACCTCCAGTGATTTGTTCTCATACTCCTTCATGGCCGTGATGCACTGGTGCTTGGTGTTGATGCTTGTCGTCACACCCCCTTTCACCATGGTATCACTTCCTGTTGGAGGCTGGACAACAGCAGAAGAGATTCATTGGGATAAACTCTACTGTATTAGAGCAGGTTTAACAGATTACTTGTACACATAGCAGAGAAAACTGACCTCGGAATTAGGATCACAGTAAAAAGTCAGAGCATTAAGTACAGTACATTCCATATGAAATAACATTTGGTACACGACACATGGCAAAGAGTCCTAGTACAGTAGTTCAGCCCAGGTGTAGTTGGCTAGCCTAGGTCGCAGGGATGCAAACTAGTGAGGGCACAAAAAGGCGAGAATAATTATTTTCGCACAGAAACACTGGAAAAATCTGTAAAATGCAAAACATTTAGCCTACTTTCAGAATGAGGTTGTCATAATACCAACGATGTGATACCAGGCCAAGTATCACGACACCGAGTGGTAGTGGCTGTGGCCAATGGAGCGGTCTCCGACCACAAAATTTAGAGGCCCTCCTCTTGGCCGCAGACTGTTGCTGTTTTCAAGCTAACTTCCTGCAAAGCTACACATTTTGCCATGGCTTATGCAGTGTTCTTATGCTAGGTGAGTGGCTCAAAACAAAAAGGGCATTTTTGGAATTTTTGATTCTCCCAGACTGTCAGTTTTCATTTTGGTGATTGTAAGTTTTCAAAGATTATCTTCGTTTCAAGAACTATGTATAAAAACACTGAAAACTTTACACCGTCGTATTTTTGAGAGGCGGAAACACTGCACCTTTCACTGCATAATAGAAAAGGCTACTGCAGAAAATATCTGATTTGCATATATCCAAAGGCCTACCATGTGCAGGAGGAATGTTATAGATTTTTTTTTTAACCTTTATTTAACTAGGCACGCCAGTTAAGAACAAATTTGTATTTTCAATGACGGCCTAGGAACGGTGGGTTAACTGCCTGCTCAGGAGCAGAACGACAGAATTGTACCTGGTCAGCTCAGGGATTTGAATTTGCAAACTTTCAGTGACTAGTCCAACGCTCCAACCACTAGGCTACCCTGCCGCCCCGGTAATGAATATATACACAGAGTACAAAACATTAGAAACATCTTCCAAATATTGAGTTGCACCCTCTTTTGCCCTCAGCACAGCCTCAATTCATTGGGACAGACTCTACAAGGTGTGAAAAGCATTCCACAGGGATTCCGGCCCATGTTAACTCTAATGCTTCCCACAGTTCTGTCAAGTTGGATGGATGTCCTTTGGGTGGTGGACCATTCTTGATACACACGGGAAAAGGTTGAGCGTGGAAAAACTCAGCAGAGTAGCAGTTTTTGGCAGAAACTGGTGCACCTGGAACCTACTACCATAGTAGTAGTAGGTGCACCGTTCAAAGGCAGTTAAATCTTTTGACTTGCCCATTCACCCTCTGAATGGCATACATACACAATCCATGACTCAAGCTTAAAAATCCTTCCTCAACCCATCTCCTCTGATTGAAATGGACTTATCAAGTGACATTCATAAGGGATCATAGCTTTCACCTGGTCAGTCTGTCATGGAAAGAGCAGGTGATCTTAATGTTTCCTGGACTCAGTGTAAATGCATAAATGATCTGCATTGTCATTGTGGCAGTTAAGAGGAACCATCTTTAGCCAACACAAGCTCCCTCCCACAAGTTAAGCAGAAACCAGAATTATGAACACCAGAAAAAAATATTTGATTCAGATTTAACAATTACATTGATTAGGCATATGCATCCTACCTTTAAAGAATCTCTTTGAGAAGGCTATACATCCCTACATCCTTTTTTTCCTGTGCCATCCAAATGTGTGCATAGTCAAGGGTGTTAGCTAACTAGCCATGACTAAACAAGGCTGTTTGTTATCAAACCAAAAACTTGTGGCCCGTGACATGGTTTATAAAATCATATAACACGCACGCCCAGTCGCAGTAGAATGGGGTTTGGGCTATAAACTTGAGGATTTCAGTTACGTAAAGGCACAAGGTTGACTGTGTTCTGTTTTTCCTCCATTAACACAAACCCCATCACTGTCTGCACACCCCAGCGAAATAACATTTTAAAACTGATGGAGATGCAGACAGAACAGACAGAGAGAAGCAGCAGAGGAGGCTAATTAATGGTTGGTTAGGGGATGCAGCTGGCTGCCCACAGCTGTCACACATCAATTTGCATAAAGCAAGCATCACTGAATGGGGGACACATTCTGCATCTGTGCACCTTGTCAGTGCCACCCGCCACCCACCAAACTCAGGCCAAACTCACGTTGAACTTGACGGTGGTGCCTGGCTGGGCAGCCTGCTGGGTAAACCCTGATGCTCCGAACAGGGAGGTAGACGCCCCTCCGAAAGGGTTGGAGTTGGTTGCCCCAAACAGCCCCCCACTGCTGGCCGTGCTCGTACCGAACGCTAAAAAAAATTAAACACACATCATCACGATCTAGTCAGACATCTATGATGTCGACGTGACCCGACTAAGAAAACACATGCCCCTCATGAGTGATCTAAAATCCTTCTGAAATGTTACAATTTATTTCTATAGCGCTTTTCATAATCTCAAAGCACTTAAAAAGCATTACACAAACAAGCAATACATCATGAGTAGCCTAGCTATAAAAATACATTAATATATTAAAAGAAAATAAACAAAGGTATTACACATGATCTCATTATACACCAGCAGAGAATCACAATTACTAGAATAGACCAGAGCCCTCTAGTTACTACTATTTGGTAGGCTAAATAGAAGGCTCTGGAGTGGCCATCGGAGTGCCAGCAAAAAATAATCAAAATCCAAAACAAGTTCTATTTGCCATTGTTGCACACATGGAACTATGAGAAAGGCACAGAACTCTGAACTCACACTCCATATAGAACACCTAATATGACCATTGACCCACCGGCCACAGATCATTTACTTGAATGGGAACGCCTATTGGTACTACTGACTAATTCTATTGTAAACGGGTTTTAAAGACCAATGCCAGACAATAAAAAGAAGACTGACTGCCAAAAGAGGCTGGTTTGGCGGCGCCAAATGCATTGCTCTGCTGGGAGAAGAGTCCTCCGCTGCCGCCCGTGCTGGTGCTGCCGAACAGGCTGGTGGAGGTGCCGCTGGGCGCGCCAAAGCCAAAGCCGCTACTGGTGGATGATGTCACAGGCTGGCTGAAGGTACTGGAACCAAATAGGCCACCTGGGGAGGGACACACACACCAAACTAGCTAACACATAGGTCCCTTTGGCTTATTGTGGGAGTGCACAACTCAAATTCTTGTAGGACCCCGGGCCAATGGTTTGGTTTCATGTTCACCAAGGATCCTCTAGAATTGTAGTTGTGCATTGGTGATCAAAACCAGTAGACCTTTCGGTTCAGCTCAACTACTTTATAGGAGACCCGATCATTTCATTCATCACAAGGAGACGTCGTCACAAAACATGCATCCCTTCATCCCGCTCTCCACAGCTCCATTTTCTTCCTCTCACTCAGCACAAACAGGCCACTTCACTCTCACATACAGTTGAAGTCAGAAGTTTACATACACATAGGTTGGAGTCATTAAAACTTGTTTTTCAACCACTCCACAAATTTCTTGTTCACAAACTATAGTTTTGGCAAGTTGGTTAGGACATCTACTTTGTCCATAACAAGTAATTTTACCAACAATTGTTTACAGACAGATTATTTCACTTATTTATTTCACTTTTCACTGTATCAAAATTCCAGTGGGTCAGAAGTTTACATACAAAGTTGACTGTGCCTTTAAACAGCTCAGAAAATTCCAGAAAAGGATGTCATGGTTTTAGAAACTTCTGAGAGACTAATTGACATCCTTTCAGTCAATTGGAGGTGTACCTGTGGATTCATTTCAAGGCCTACCTTCAAACTCAGTGCCTCTTTGCTTGACATCATGGGGAAATCAAAAGAAATCAGCCAAGACCTCAGAAAAAAAGATGTAGACCTCCACAAGTCTGGTTCATCCTTGGGAGTAAATTCCAAACTCCTGAAGGTACAACGTTCATCTGTACTAAAAATAGTATGCAAGAATAAACACCATGGGACCACGCAGCCACCATACCGCTTAGGAAGGAGACGTGTTCTGTCTCCTAGAGATTAACATTTTTTTGGTGCGAAAAGTGCAAATCAATCCCAGAACAGCAGCAAAGGACCTTGTGACGATGCTGGAGGAAACAGGTACAAAAGTACCTATATCCACAGTAAAACGAGTCCCATATCGACATAACCTGAAAGGCCGCTCAGCAAGGAAGAAGCCACTGCTCCAAAACCTCCATAAAAAAGCCAGACTACGGTTTGCAACTGCACATGGGGACAAAGACCGTACTTTTTGGAGAAATGTCCTCTGGTCTGATGAAACAAAAATAGAACTGTTTGGCCATAATGACAATCGTTTTGTTTGGAGGAAAAAGAGGGAGGCTTGCAAGCTGAAGAAGACCATCCCAACTGTGAAGCACAGGGGTGGCAGCATCATGTTGTGGGGGTGCTTTGCTGCAGGAGGGACTGGTGCACTTGACAAAATAGATGGCATCATGAGGAAAAATACGTGGATATATTGAAGCAACATATCAAGACATCAGTCAGGAAGTTAAAGCTTGGTGCAAATGGGTCTTCCAAATCGACAATAACCCCGAGCATACTTCCAAAGTTGTGGCAAAATGGCTTAAGGACAAGAAAGTCAAGGTATTGAAGAGGCCATCACAAAGCCCTGACCACAATCCTATAGAAAATGTGTGGGCAGAACTGAAAAGGCGTGTGCGAGCAAGGAGGCCTTCAAAGCTGACTCAGTTACACCAGCTCTGTCAGGAGGAATGGGCCAAAATTCACCCAACTTATTGTGAGAAGCTTGTGGAAGGCTACCCGAAACATTTGACCCAAGTTAAACAATTTAAAGGCAATGTTACCGAATACTAATTGAGTGTATGTAAACTTCTGACCCATTGGAATGTGATGAAAGAAATAAAAGCTGAAATAAATCACTATTATTCTGACATTTCACATTCTTAAAATAAAAGTGGTGATCCTAACTGACCTAAGAGAGGGAATTTTTACTAGGATTAAATGTCAAGAATTGTGAAAAACTGAGTTTAAATGTATTTGGCTACGGTGCATGTAAACTTACGACTTCAACTGTATGACAATAGGGCCATACACAGTGCCACCTGTCTACATGATCACTCCCTTTAAGAGAAGAATACAGAATGTGGCTTTGCGCCAAACACTACATATCGCATATACTTTGTATGCACGGAAGCCCCTTTTCAAGAGTATAACACCGACTGTGAGTGTCCAGCCTTTTCGTGTGCACAGCCGCCTGTTTAAGAGCGGGTTGTGTGTGTGCGTGCGGCAGCCAATGCTTACCTCCTCTACCTGCACCAGTGTGGATTTGCTGAGGATTGGCTGTCACCACTTTTGAGAGAGTAGAGCATTACAGGGTGGGGTTAGACACACACACACAGACACACACACACACACAGACACACATATATATTCAACCACCACATGTCAGTAGCAGCATCACGGCGGGCACAGTTGACATTCACCATCGTATATTGAATAACAGAAAAATGTATAGAGCACATAGTCAGCTCTCGGTCTAGTGTGAGTGGCAGTGTGATCATGCAGGTTCACGGTTCAGGTAGACGTCACAGTACAAAAGCTAGTTTTAAACATGCCCAACATCGTACTTTATCAGTGCCATCACATCAAAACATATAAAAACCTTTTATTAATACACCAGTGGGAAATGTAACAGAAACTGTATCTTCGCTGTGGTTATGCAAGTTATACAATTAAGCAATAATGCACGAGGAGGTGCGGTATACGGTAAATATACGACAGCTCAGGGCTGTTCTTAGAACGCCCTTAGCAGTGGTTTATTGGCCATATACCACAAACCCCCTAAGGTGCCTTATTGCTATTATAAACGCAATTAGAAATGTTTTGTCATACCCGTGGTATACCACAGCTTTCAGCCAATCAGCATTCAGGGCTCCAACCCCCCCGTTTATAAAATACATTATACCACAGACACCTTTCTTCGGTGGCTTTTCATTCAAATTAAGAACATGGTCACCTGAAACACTCAGATGTCAGCCATGTTAACCCCTAAACCACTGCAATGGAGAACGGCCTGCGCCTAAACCAAGAACGTTGTGACAGAAACCACACTGCTATTGGGCCTAAACTGAGATTGTAATGAAACAAAGTCTAAAAGGAAAGCAGCTATGGCTCCTGTACTACAGGATGTTAAGCAGAAATGATATTCGCCAGGCCTAGGTGGGTACTGAGGGATTAAGTGTTAAAGTCAGGCTCAGGGAGATGTGGCAAACCTGGTTTATTCTGCGTTGCCCCAAAGAGTCCTCCAGTGTTGTTGGTCGCCCCAAACGCTGAGGCTCCGAAGCCACCTGTTGCCGCCCCAAAGCTAGTGTCTGCAAACACAGGGTCAACACCACCCCTCTTATAATCCACAACAAGTTAACTTGACTCGAGAGTGAATCCCAAGGCGAAGAGATTGATGAGACAAGCGTGAAACCATAAGGGTACTCAAGTTGCCAGGACATACATTAAAGCTAACTGTACACCCTGCACCAACTGTTGTTACTTACTTTGTTGCCCAAATGTGGATGACGTCCCAAATCCTCCAGTCCCTCCTCCAAAGGGAGCACCAAACGACTTGTTGAACATCTTCCCCTGCTAGTAGGACTGCATATGTCTGCTCAGCATGACAGATAGAACAACTTAAGTTTACATCCCCAGACACACAGAATTGACAAACAGATTTGATAGTTAGAGAGCAATTACAGTAATCACACATGTTCTAAGTTACCAATACGTATATCGATATAGCTAGCTTTCTATGTATGATTTTTGGGCATGGTGAAAAAAAAAATATGTGTCACAGTCCATATATTTGAGGTATTCTCGTAGCCATGCAAGCAGTTGATAACTCTGGCGGGAACGCAGTAACTTGTTTACTTCAGGGTGTTAATGACATTCACATTCCAAAAGAGGCTTCAGGCTACGAGACAGCTGATTGGGCTCAGCAACAGGTGTTTAACCTGTCTTCTATGGCATTTATGACACGTTTGCCAACAACAAAATATCAACTTTAGCTAGTTGCTATTTGGAACTGAGAGAAGCGGTATTCGTTCTGGTGTAAGGTTAACTAACCACCGTCCATACATGTTCAATTCATACCACCTGCCAGTCTCCCGTATATATTTTCCAGAGGCAAGATCAAAAGTCCATTTCGAAAGCTTGATAACAATTTAGTTAACTAACGTCAGATATCGCTAACATGACGTCTACCAGTCGGCTGGTTTGCTAACTAACGACTGACTGAAAGCCAGTTAGGCGACAGAAGAATATGCTTTCACCTGGTGGCCTGCCTGGCAGACGTCGTTAGGTAACGTTAGCTACAGTCGCTAAATTAACACAACTCTAATGGTCAAACATTGCACGAAATGAAATTATAGATCACACCAACACCGTACCCGTCACACAAGATATAAACAGATATGACCAGTTTAGCCTACCAACGTTCATTGTAAACATCCGCAAATGTCGCTGGTGATTCAGAACCACAACACTGCTAACATGGCTAGTTGTGATGCTAATTGTGATGTAAGCTCACGTGTTAGCGCAACATGGTTGAAAAAGGGACGGCAGGACAATGTTAAAAACTCACAGTAAATAAGACTATGGTCTATCCAGTCACAATATGGGTGAAAATAAGGTCGAAGTCTCTAAACGGGGATAGCTACCTAGCAATGCTAGTTTCCGTAACTAATCTCGACGCACTCGGAGGAAATCTGCGGTAAGGAGGCCAAAATGCGTCAGGCTTTGAAAATGTCGATGTGCGCCAAAGTATTTTTTCCTTCTTCTTCTTCTTCTTATATATTTTTCTCTTTATTGGCAGACCACACTCATGCGGTGTATTACCGCCACCTACGGTACGGGGTTGTAAACAATATCCCCCAACCAAAACATGTTTTAGATCAGGGGTGTCAAAGTCAAATGGACGGAGGGCCAAATAAAAAATTTAGCTACAAGCCGAGGGCCGGACTGTTCGAATGTTCATTGAAATTTTTTTAAATGACGCATATAGTCTAGTGAACCTAATTGAACCTACTGAAAACCTAACAAATATATTCCAATATGATCAGATAAATAAAGCAATATTTTCTTATGGCTCTGTCAGTAATCTTTAATTTTCAACAGACACAAAAGACAAATTTCCTTTATATAAAAATCCCCATAACATGAACATTAAATGAAAGAAACCGGTATTCAAGGCACCATCAGTAGCCTATATTTTCTATTTTAGCAAAAGTGGGCTAAATTTACTTCAAAGAAAAAAACAATAATAGCAATTTTCTATCATCCACTCAACTGAAATATTTTTAAAATATAATTGGATTGAAATACAATAAAATAAAGTGCAAAAATATATTAATCAAAAACAACGCTTTGTTTAAGGAGAAGTAACATGCAGTGAAAACAAATATTAAACTTTAACTTTTAAACTTGAACTGAGTAAAAACTCTAAATATGTGATTGCACAGTAATGTTCACTTGTTTGAGGTTGAGGGTGATACTTGGTGGTGTCCCATCTTTTCCACAAGTTCATCAATGTTCGGGGTAAGGCTCTGAGCTGAGGAAATCCTCAGAATTGAGTGGAGGTGTTCAGCAGTAAGTCGACTTCTGTGTGATGTTTTGTTCAAGTTCATCAAAGAAAACAGTTGTTCACACAGGTATGTGCTGCCAAACATAGACAACGTTTGAGCAGCCTGGATGCGCAGCTGGGGCATTGTGTCGGGGAGGAAACGGGCAAACTCCGCAGCACCCACTGCCGCATATTTTGCCCTCAGTGCATCATTGCATTGGAGGTCAATCAACTCCATTTGGAGGTTTGGTGGTGAGCTTTCCACGTCAACAGCAAATGGGTTACCGAGCAGTTCCAACCTGCTTTTTTGTGCTTCAAAGTCAGCAAATCGGCGTCGAAAGTCAGCGGCAAGCATACCTATTTTATCAGCCAACTGTGCGCTCGGGAACGCACTGGTAGAGAGCTTCTCTTTCATGGTCTGGCAGCTGGGAAAGTGGCTCAAATTTTCTTTCCGCATCTGCGTCTCCCACAGAGTCAGTTTGGTTTTAAATGCCTTCACTGTACTGTACATATCAGAGATGACACGATCCCGACCCTGCAGCTGCAAGTTCATTGCATTCAGATGACTCGTAATGTCACACAGAAAAGCCATTTCACACAGAAACATTTCGTCTCGGAGTTGTGTTGTGTCTTTCCCTTTGCTGTCCAAGAACAGACAAATCTCCTCACGAAGCTCGAAACATCTTTGAAGCACCTTTCCCTGGCTTAGCCATCGCACCTCTGTGTGATAAGGCAAATCACCATGCTCCGTTTCTAACTCCGTCAGAAATGCCTTGAACTGGCGGTGATTCAAACCTTTGGCTCTGATAAAGTTAACTGTGCGCGTGATGATGCTCATTACATGCTCCATTTTCAAGGCTTTACCGCACAACGCTTCCTGGTGTATGATACAATGATAAGCTGTCAGCTCACCTGTCGCGTTTTCCTCTTGCATCTTTCCCGTATCTTCGCCACCAGTCCGCTCCTGTGTCCACACATCGCAGGTGCTCCGTCGGTTGTCAAACCCACGAGTTTTTCCCAAGGCAGCTCCATCTCATTTACACATCTTGACACCTCTTCATACAAATCATGCCCCGTAGTTGTGCCATGCATAGGACGTAAAGCCAAAAACTCCTCTGTCACGCTTAGGCTGGAGTCCACTCCGCGGATGAAAATTGACAACTGGGCAATGTCAGAAATGTCGGTGCTCTCATCCACAGCCAAGGAATATGCAATGAAATCTTTTCCCTTTTTCACAAGCTGCTCTTTTAGATTGATGGACAACTGGTCTACTCTCTCGGCAATGGTGTTTCTGCTCAGACTCACATTTAAAAAGAGTTGCCTTTTTTCTGGGCAAACTTCGTCACAAACTTTAATCATGCAGTTTTTGATGAAATCCCCCTCCGTAAATGGCCGGGCCTACTGCCTACTGCTCGGTGCGTCACCGTTGCATTGTGGGAAATGTAGTATTGGTGCGTGTAAAAGATCTGCGGGCTGCCGGCTTGCTGCGGTCTGCGGGCCGGTTCTAATAATAAATCAAGATCATCCCAGGGGCCATAAAAAACCTTCTCGCGGGCCGGATGTGGCCCGCGGGCCTTGACTCTGACATATGTGTTTTAGATGAACAAATCATACTAATTACCAAAAACAAAAAACACTAACCAAAATCACGCAACTACCCTGAATTTCCAACAAAAACTGTACTATTCAGATCTCTACACAGGCTCAGGAACCTGGTAGGAGGGAACTTCTTCATTCAGTAGTACCTGTAACCTTTCGGCTGTAAAGTTCCGCCACCTACAGTGGGGGAAAGAAACATGATTCCCAAAAATGAAAAAAAAACACCCCTCAAAATAAAATATAACTATCAAAAAGTAAATAAAGAAACTAAACTAAATCAAACAAGTTTTCAGTTTAAAAAATAAAACAGATCTAATCCCTACACAGACTCAATGGGAACCTGGGAGGGCGGGTTTTCCGGCGCCAGTACCCCTTGCAAATCTTCAGATTTAAAATCCTTAAATCTCAAAAATGTTTCTGCCGTAGCCACAATAATGTTCCGTTTCTTAGACTTCTTCGAGACGTGTGCTGTACAGTTTATAACTGTGGCAATGAACGCCACAAAATCCAACTTTTTTAACACACGGTCTCTTTTGACTAGCAGTAAACATTTACTACACACTAGCGTTTTTCATAGCTAAGAGGGAGGGAGGATCGGGGCAGGCAGAGAGACCGTTAGAACCGTGCGCCTACTGTAGGCTATACCTTATTTAGCAATGCCTCGTAAATTCACCAAAAGTATATTAAAGTATATATTAAGATATCAATTAGTATGGCGACGCTATTCTTCATAGTGTCAGTGAATTGGAGTTGAACATCGCCAAATGCATCAGTTTAATTAAGCCTAAATGTGCAATAAAAAGTACTGCCTATAGTTTAGGCTATTCAGTGAAACACAGGCTGGCTGTTGATGTCCTAGGTCAGGGCTCTCCAACCCTGTTCCTGGCCGTTTGGCATTAACTTGTACACAGAAGAGGGTTTGAAGATCCTAGTTGACCATCTGAGAAAGCGCAGTTCTGTACTATGCTCTGGTTCTGCCCGGACTGGGCAAGGATAAAGGACCCCCCTCGTAACATGACAATAAGCATTTTTTTCAATCACAATTCTAAACATATCTTGGGGGGTCGTGCAGTATGAATGATGAACATAGACTTGGTTAGGTGCACATCTAATGTACTTCTAAGGACATGAAATATCATTATGTAGTTAACTGGAATTGGAGTTGAATGTTTCTGATGACGTACACTTGAATATTTATGGCCCTTATTCTGTCACTTTAAAGTAAATAGTGATGATGTGTCATCACGTAAACACAGTATTGTCAGCAATAAAACACTTTGACTACATAACACCTTTTGTATGACACTTAATCTCCCTAACAAGGCATATATACTGTATGTGACAATGACCCATTAAATTGCACGTAGACAGAATATAAATGTAATTACGTTTGTTTTAAATCTCGATAAACAATCCTAACTAACCAATATTCTCTGAAATGTCTATGTATTTCAGTTTATGCTTAATTATTTGTATGATGTTCTTCACATTCAAAGCATTTGTGTTTTTACTTTCTCTTCCACAGACAATTGAATGGTACTTTCAAGCAACCACAAAAAGCTGCGGTCACGGGACAATGATTTACATCTTAAATCATTACCCAGCCCAAGTCATTCTAAATGGAGAAAGAAGTTTAGTGCGTAAGCAAAGTCTGCCCAAGGTACTAATACAATCTGTTAGTGTAATTTTAAAGGATTAACTATTGACACCTTTTTGGGGGCTTAGTGGCAAGCATGTGAAATTATTTATTTCAGGTGAACTTCAGTAACTAGAATGCTGTCATGAGTTTCTTAAAACGTGAACCAGAACCACTGGAAGTTCATTGTGAGTAAAATCCTTCTTCCAAAATTGATTTAGGTACATTTTTGTGAAGAGGTATGAGGGTTGTGATACGGGTGATTTAATAGTAAAATCATTTAACGGATCAATACATTTCTATATTGCTTCCCCAGTGTCTCCATGAACCATCAAGCCAAGTGTTTTTGGTTGACCCTGCTGGACAGAAAGAGAAGGAGGAATTGGAACACGCTGCATTCAAATTCAGGTCTTAGATATTCCATTGTACTGGATCTAATACATATTAGCATTTTACATACATTCATAAGTGTAATAATTTTTTATGACATACTGTGAAAAACTCTTGGCTGCTGGCTCTGTCAGACATGCGCAGAGCAGATTGAAAGGGGAAGGGTAGCTCTTGACTTGAACCACAGGGGTTCTCTAAAGAGAGAGTAATCCAAAAGGCACAGACACACCCTTGACTTGTATGTATTCTCTTCTAATTGGGTCTGTGGTGCTTAGTCATTGGGAACTCCATTGCCGGCCCCATCATACAGTTTTTACACAGTCTGGCAGTCTGATTAAAGTGCCAGAGGTATGAGGAGAGACATAATCCTTTGTATTTACGGGAACAAATATTTCCAAACACTTTGGATCCTATTCTTGGACAGTTAGAAGAAACAAATGTGTAAATGCAAAAATAATAATTACTCATTACTGTCCATGAGTAACCTCAACCTTGTGGGTCTGTGGGTGTTTGGGCCAATAAAGTGCCAACTCAATTCTACCAGTGACGACTCTCTCATGCCCTTATGAACGGGGACTCAGGGCAATAGTATTTCATCTAAACCAGCCTTTTTTTTTACTGGAGTACACTAACCCCTAATCGGGGCTATTTTCTTGACACACAGTAGCAGTTTACCAGATAAGAAGTCAAGAAGTGTAACGGCTGTCGTCGGAAGGATGAGACCAAGGCGCAGCGTTCCACATAATATTTATTACTGAAGTGAAACTTTAGACAAAACAATAAAGAAAACAGCGTCCAAACAGCTTCCTTGTGCAAACTAACTGCACACAAACGGAGAACAAGACCCCACACAGCAGGAGGGAAAAATCTACCTAAGTATGATTCCCAATCAGAGACAACGATAGACAACTGTCCCTGATTGAGAACCATACCTGGCCAAACACAAAGAAATAGAAAACATAGAAACATGAACATAGAATCCCAACCCAAATCACACCCTGACCAAACCAAAAATAGAGACATAAAAAGCTCTCTACGGTCAGGGCGTGATAGTACCCCCAAAGGTGCGGACTCCGGCCGCAAAACCTGAACCCATAGGGGAGGGTCTGGGTGGGCATTACTCCGCGGTGGCGGCTCTGGTGAGGGACGTGGACCCCGCTCCACCTCTGGCTCGGCCCACTCAGGTGACGCCTTTAGAGCGGGGACCCTCACCGCCGACCCCGGACTGAAGGCCCTTGTAGAAAGCCCCGGACTGGAGGGCGCCACTGGACTGAGGGGAGCCGCTGCACTGGCAGCTCCAGACAGGAGGGCGACTCTGGCAGCTCCGGACAGGAGGGCGACTCTGGCAGCTCCGGACAGGAGGGCGACTCTGGCAGCTCCGGACAGGAGGGCGACTCTGGCAGCTCCGGACAGGAGGGCGACTCTGGCAGCTCCGGACAGGAGGGCGACTCTGGCAGCTCCGGACAGGAGGGCGACTCTGGCAGCTCCGGACAGGAGGGCGACTCTGGCAGCTCCGGACAGGAGGGCGACTCTGGCAGCTCCGGACAGGAGGGCGACTCTGGCAGCTCCGGACAGGAGGGCGACTCTGGCAGCCCCGGACATGAGGGCGACTCTGGCAGCTCGGGACAGGAGGGCAACTCTGGAGGGAGGAGACGGAGAGACAGCCTGGTTCGTGGGGCTGCCACAGGGAGACCTACAGGAGACCTACAGGAGGCCTGGTGTGTGGAGGAGGCACCGGATGAACCGGGCTGTGGGGGAGCACTGGAGCTCTGGTGCGCAGCCCTTGCACCACTCCTCCAGGCTGGATGACCACTTTAGCCCGGCCCCACCAGAGTGCAGGCACAGGTTGAACCGGGCTGTGGGGGAGCACTGGAGATCTGGTGCGCAGCCCTTGCACCACTCCTCCAGGCTGGATGACCACTTTAGCCCGGCCCCACCAGAGTGCAGGCACAGGTTGAACCGGGCTGTGGGGGAGCACTGGAGATCTGGTGCTTAACAATTGCACCTCTCCCTTAGGCTCAATGCCCACATTTGCCCGTCATGGGCGGAGCGCAGGCATAGGGCGAACTGAACCCTCCCAACGCCCCGGAGACCAAACGCACTGAGCTGGCACAATCAGCCCTGGCTGGATGCCCATTCTCGCATGGCACTTGCACAGGCTGGTCTATAGCACTCCGGTGCGCTTCACAGCATAACACGGTGCCTGACCAGTACCCCGCTGCTTCCGATAAGTACAGGGAGCAGGGAGTTGGCTCAGGTCTCTCGCCTGACTCCACCAATCTCCCCGTGTGCCCCCAAAACATTTTTTTGTGGGGGGCAGCCCCTCGCGCCTGCTGCGCAGCCTTGCCTCATATCGCCGCCTCTCCGCTTTAGCTGCATCCAGATCTTCCTTGGGGCAGCGATATTCCCCAGCCTGTCTCCAGGGTCCCTGTACGTCTAAAATCTCCTCCCATGTCCAGGAGTCCAGGAAACGCTGCTTGGTCTCTTTGTGGTGGGATCTTCTGTAACGGCTGTCGTCGGAAGGATGAGACCAAGGCGCAACGTTCCTTGAGTTCCACATAATATTTATTACTGAAGTGAAACTTTAGACAAAACAATAACGAAAACAAAAACAACGCCCGAACCGCTTCCTTGTGCAAACTAACTGCACACAAACGAAGAACAAGATCCTACACAGAAGGAGGGGGAAAAAGCTACCTAAGTATGATTCCCAATCAGAGACAACGATAGACAGCTGTCCCTGATTGAGAACCATACCTGGCCAAACACAAATAAATAGAAAACCTAGAAACATGAACATAGAATGCCCACCCAAATCCCACCCTCTATGGTCAGGGCGTGACAAGAAGATCAAAAAGTAGATTGTTGTAAGAGTGTATTAAGTCCTGTGCTGGCCCCATTGTCATATCCATTATGGATTCTGAGTGGTAAAACCATAGCTGAAAAATTACTCTAACACACAAAGTGTTAGAAGTGTAAGTCACTCTGGATAAGAGCGTCTGCTAAATGACTTAAATGTAAATGTAAGTGTGAGTTTGTCAAAATAATATCTGAAAATGTCAGTTGTTGACCATAATACTTCTACTTGCAACAGCAATTTATGAGGAATATTCCATGTATCAACACTACATGTAGGACAGACATAAGACATTCCCACATACAGTATGTATGATACATGACTAGAGGTTATGCAATATGGCTGTATATCAACTGCACACTTCTTAGGTGTGTAATTGACATGACCAAGGAGCTATTGAAATGTAAAACTATGAAAAACGTATGTTACAATGCGTGATTTTACAGTACACAAACAAGAGTGTGCAATATATACGGCTTGTCCATGGACATTCTAACGTTTTTTTGAGTCCAGTAGGTCACATGACCAAGGAGCTATTGAAATTTGAATGTTTGAAAAATGTATGTAAAATCGAATGAGAGGAAAATGGACAAACTAAGGGTGTGCAATGTGTAGGCGCACTGAGAGGACATTCTGAACCTTGTTTGAGGTCAGTAGGTCACATGACCAAGGAGCTATTGAATTTTGAAAGTTGAAAAATTCAGGTAAAAATGTGTGAGATGAAAATGAACAAACCAAAGGGTGTGCAACATAGAGGGGTAGTCAGTGGACATTCTGAACCTTGTTTGAGTCAAGTAGGTCACATGACCAAGGAGCCATTGAAATTCGAATGTAAAAAGAGTTGGTACTTTGTTTACACTTCCTTACTAATTCAACTAGGAATACAAAGTGCTGCTCACATTTACACATGCTTATTCACTTTGGAAAGTGAATTAATGTCCAAATCATGAAAATAAGACCTGTGGAATGTTGTGTGCAATTTTTCCAACATCATTACACTTATTTGGAGTCTGTGGCTCAAGTGGTTTGAAAGCTATTTAGGTTTGAAAGCGCGAATATCCTTTGAATATCCAACTGGAAACTGTCTTTACCTCGGTCACTTACCAATCCATAAACACAAGTGCAAATAGGTTCAATAGCTTGAATCAGCAGGATGTGGGGCGTTGTTATTAGGAGGATGTCCAACATGGACGCAAAAATAATTATTATGATCACACTTATTCGATTGAAATATTATGTGGAGACCTATACATTTGGCCGCCAAGCACGATTTCAATGTAGCTAGCCTATTATCGTCTAGACATGACGTTGAAATATCTTCACGCCTACAAAAACTTCCTGGGTTCCGTCATAAAACAATTCTATTTGAAAAAATTAAGAATTACAGGGGGCTGTTTGGAAAAACGAATTCTGTGTAATACCAACATCTCTTGTAATACCAGTTCCGAATAGGGCTATAAAATGGCTAAGAATAGGTTTATCAGCATAGAGTGCGCCACATCGTCCCATGGGATCCGGAAAGGCTGCACAAAGTAGAACTATCACTAAAATATTCTAGTTCCCACATATTACCCCCTTACTATATTCAAACAAAACAAGCATTTTTTGGCAAATGTGCAGCATTATGCACATGTCAGTCCTCAAGAACGCAAATGTAGTCTTCCTAGTAGGACTGCAATAATGCGACGGTGTGCATGGGCCCTCGAGTGGCTCAGCGGTCTAAGGCACTGCATCTCAGTGCTAGAGGTGTCACTGCAGACACCGTGGTTCAAATCCAGGTTGTATCACAACCGGCTGTGATTGTGCACCCAATACCTTGCCTAGTTAAATAAAGTTTCAATTTTAAAAAAATGGTAGCCTAACATCATTGTTCAGTACTCTAAAAAATAAAATAAAAACATTAACTTTGTACTACATTTAACATTACATTTAAGTAATTTGGCAGACGGTCTTATCCAGAGCGACTTACTACTTCCGGGTTGGAGCGAGCGGTCGCATTCGCACTTCGGTCCGCAGGTAGTATTACTTTTCATTACTTTTCATTACATTTCATTATAGTACAACGGTTTGATTTGTCTAATCTTAGCAATTTCTTCTTAGCTAGCTACATAGCCTTCTTTGTATCAAAGATAATTGCGTAATTATCGTATTTCGTCGTCCTAACGTAGTCTACTGCAGCTAGCCACATAGCTAACGTCCACCGTATAGCAGCACCGTAGAAACTATTACACTCAACTGAACGACTTGATTAGTGTAGTGTTAGCTAGCTACATAGTTGTCTTTGCTGTCTTCGTATCCAAGATAATTGTGTAGTTTAGAGTGTGTAGTCTTAGAGTGATTATCTTAATTTACCGAGGTTAGCTAGCCAGCTATTTGTCGTCCTTAACGTAGGAGACACTGCTAGCTAGCTAACAGCTAACAGCTAGCCAACAACAACCCGGTCGCATTCCGCTTCGCTCCACAGGTAGTATCACATTTTCATTTCATTTCATTACAGCACAACGGTTTGATTTGCTTGATCGTAGCTAGCTACATAGCTAGCTACATAGCCGTCCTTGTATCAAAGATAATTGTGTAGTCTAGAGCGATTTTCTAGGTTAGCTAGCCAGCTATTGTCGTTCTTTTAACGCAACGTAACGTAATCAACACTGCTAGCTAGCCAGCTAGCCCCGAATAGTAGCACTGTAGAAACTATTACACTCAACGGAACGACTTGATTAGTGTAGTGTCAACAACGCAGCCACTGCCAGCTAGCCTACTTCAGCAGTACTGTATCATTTTAATCATTTTAGTCAATAAGATTCTTGCTACGTAAGTTTAACTTTCTGAACATTCGAGACGTGTAGTCCACTTGTCATTCAATCTCCTTGCATTAGCGTAGCCTCTTCTGTAGCCTGTCAACTATGTGTCTGTCTATCCCTGTTCTCTCCTCTCTGCACAGACCATACAAACGCTCCACACCGCATGGCGCGGCCACCTAATCTGGTGGTCCCAGCGCGCACGACCCACGTGGAGTTCCAGGTCTCCGGTAGCCTCTGGAACTGCCGATCTGCGGCCAACAAGGCAGAGTTCATCTCAGCCTATGCCTCCCTCCAGTCCCTCGACTTCTTGGCACTGACGGAAACATGGATCACCACAGATAACACTGCTACTCCTACTGCTCTCTCCTCGTCCGCCCACGTGTTCTCGCACACCCCGAGAGCTTCTGGTCAGCGGGGTGGTGGCACCGGGATCCTCATCTCTCCCAAGTGGTCATTCTCTCTTTCTCCCCTTACCCATCTGTCTATCGCCTCCTTTGAATTCCATGCTGTCACAGTTACCAGCCCTTTCAAGCTTAACATCCTTATCATTTATCGCCCTCCAGGTTCCCTCGGAGAGTTCATCAATGAGCTTGATGCCTTGATAAGCTCCTTTCCTGAGGACGGCTCACCTCTCACAGTTCTGGGCGACTTTAACCTCCCCACGTCTACCTTTGACTCATTCCTCTCTGCCTCCTTCTTTCCACTCCTCTCCTCTTTTGACCTCACCCTCTCACCTTCCCCCCCTACTCACAAGGCAGGCAATACGCTCAACCTCATCTTTACTAGATGCTGTTCTTCCACTAACCCCATTGCAACTCCCCTCCAAGTCTCCGACCACTACCTTGTATCCTTTTCCCTCTCGCTCTCATCCAACACTTCCCACACTGCCCCTACTCGGATGGTATCGCGCCGTCCCAACCTTCGCTCTCTCCCCCGCTACTCTCTCCTCTTCCATCCTATCATCTCTTCCCTCTGCTCAAACCTTCTCCAACCTATCTCCTGATTCTGCCTCCTCAACCCTCCTCTCCTCCCTTTCTGCATCCTTTGACTCTCTATGTCCCCTATCCTCCAGGCCGGCTCGGTCCTCCCCTTCCGCTCCGTGGCTCGACGACTCATTGCGAGCTCACAGAACAGGGCTCCGGGCAGCCGAGCGGAAATGGAGGAAAACTCGCCTCCCTGCGGACCTGGCATCCTTTCACTCCCTCCTCTCTACATTTTCCTCCTCTGTCTCTGCTGCTAAAGCCACTTTCTACCACTCTAAATTCCAAGCATCTGCCTCTAACCCTAGGAAGCTCTTCGCCACCTTCTCCTCCCTCCTGAATCCCCCCCCCCTCCCTCTCTGCAGATGACTTCGTCAACCATTTTGAAAAGAAGGTCGACGACATCCGATCCTCGTTTGCTAAGTCAAACGACACCGCTGGTTCTGCTCACACTGCCCTACCCTGTGCTCTGACCTCTTTCTCCCCTCTCTCTCCAGATGAAATCTCGCGTCTTGTGACGGCTGGCCGCCCAACAACCTGCCCGCTTGACCCTATCCCCTCCTCTCTTCTCCAGACCATTTCCGGAGACCTTCTCCCTTACCTCACCTCGCTCATCAACTCATCCCTGACCGCTGGCTACGTCCCTTCCGTCCTCAAGAGAGCGAGAGTTGCACCCCTTCTGAAAAAACCTACACTCGATCCCTCCGATGTCAACAACTACAGACCAGTATCCCTTCTTTCTTTTCTCTCCAAAACTCTTGAACGTGCCGTCCTGGGCCAGCTCTACCGCTATCTCTCTCAGAATGACCTTCTTGATCCAAATCAGTCAGGTTTCAAGACTAGTCATTCAACTGAGACTGCTCTTCTCTGCATCACGGAGGCGCTCCGCATTGCTAAAGCTAACTCTCTCTCCTCTGCTCTCATCCTTCTAGACCTATCGGCTGCCTTCGATACTGTGAACCATCAGATCCTCCTCTCCACCCTCTCCGAGTTGGGCATCTCCGGCGCGGCCCACGCGTGGATTGCGTCGTACCTGACAGGTCGCTCCTACCAGGTGGCGTGGCGAGAATCTGTCTCCTCACCACGCGCTCTCACCACTGGTGTCCCCCAGGGCTCTGTTCTAGGCCCTCTCCTATTCTCGCTATACACCAAGTCACTTGGCTCTGTCATAACCTCACATGGTCTCTCCTATCATTGCTATGCAGACGACACACAATTAATCTTCTCCTTTCCCCCTTCTGATGACCAGGTGGCGAATCGCATCTCTGCATGTCTGGCAGACATATCAGTGTGGATGACGGATCACCACCTCAAGCTGAACCTCGGCAAGACGGAGCTGCTCTTCCTCCCGGGAAGGACTGCCCGTTCCATGATCTCGCCATCACGGTTGACAACTCCATTGTGTCCTCCTCCCAGAGCGCTAAGAACCTTGGCGTGATCCTGGACAACAAACACCCTGTCGTTCTCAACTAACATCAAGGCGGTGGCCCGTTCCTGTAGGTTCATGCTCTACAACATCCGCAGAGTACAACCCTGCCTCACACAGTAAGCGGCGCAGGTCCTAATCCAGGCACTTGTCATCTCCCGTCTGGATTACTGCAACTCGCTGTTGGCTGGGCTCCCTGCCTGTGCCATTAAACCCCTACAACTCATCCAGAACGCCGCAGCCCGTCTGGTGTTCAACCTTCCCAAGTTCTCGCACGTCACCCCGCTCCTCCGCTCTCTCCACTGGCTTCCAGTTGAAGCTCGCATCCGCTACAAGACCATGGTGCTTGCCTACGGAGCTGTGAGGGGAACGGCACCTCAGTACCTCCAGGCTCTGATCAGGCCCTACACCCAAACAAGGGCACTGCGTTCATCCACCTCTGGCCTGCTCGCCTCCCTACCACTGAGGAAGTACAGTTCCCGCTCAGCCCAGTCAAAACTGTTCGCTGCTCTGGCCCCCCAATGGTGGAACAAACTCCCTCACGACGCCAGGACAGCGGAGTCAATCACCACCTTCCGGAGACACCTGAAACCCCACCTCTTTAAGGAATACCTAGGATAGGATAAGTAATCCTTCTCACCCCCCCCCCCCTAAAAGATTTAGATGCACTATTGTAAAGTGGCTGTTCCACTGGATGTCATAAGGTGAATGCACCAATTTGTAAGTCGCTCTGGATAAGAGCGTCTGCTAAATGACATAAATGTAAATGTAAATGTAACTTGATTGACCATGCTGTAGGTCATGTAACTGTTTGTTACAGGCACTATGCTTTGTGGACTTGACAGATGTTGTTCTCCGGTTTTGTGATGAAACAGGTGTGAAAAAAAGACTAGGTCTACCTGGAACACCACCCATGGGGATTTTAATGGTAAAACATTGTAACTTTACCTATAGCCTGGACATTTGTCTAGGATTATGGCTAAATCCAAACAATGTTTATGCATGTACTGGTCTTCAAGTGCCTCATTAAAATGTATGTATGCCGAGCGAACAGCTGTGCAAACCACATTCCAAAATGTATTTAAAGTTATGAATCAATGATGTGTGCCTACGGCTGTGGCCGTCATGACATTTTGTCCACAGGTGTATTGTCATGCAAAAGCCTGCCAGTCTCACTCAATGTACCGTTAATTAACATAAACACATCTCCAGGCATCCACACATACAAACCACATACAAGCAAGTGATGAGCGCCTTTGGAACCTTTACATTTTAGAAAAAGTCTAAAAAAGCTATTTAATATACACCATCACAATAATACACTTTTTATTTTAGGCAGGTCAAAATAAACATTATGAAATTAAGAAAATGTACTTAAGAAGAACAGAATATGAGGTGGCCTACATTATGTTATTTGGCTATGCGCCATGCTGTAGGTTTGTTAATTTAGCAGACAAGATCTGTGCCATTGTTTCATATTATTTGATAGTATAAGAAGAATATCATTTTTCTTAGGTGAATAAAATAGAAAGGATATTTTTCCCATTGCAGTGCAAGTGCGCTCTCATATGAAGTAGCTATGTTGAGCATAAAGGGGATCATTTGAAACAGGGCCTATACGCTAGGTTTAGTTATTTGGCAACTTTAGTTGTGAATTCTAAGATACAAATCTTAGAATTTCTTAGAAATCAAAACATATATGGGCTGCATGATGCCACAGGCTATTGACGATTTGAGAAAGTTTAAAAAAAAGTGATGATTCGAGAAAGTCAAAAAAAAAGTGATGATTCGGCTGTACACGCTCTTCTCTCATCAAATGATCATATTTTCACTCATCAGACTATTCTCAAATTAATCTGGTCTTTACTAATATGTAAAATTGGTTTAGAATTAGAATGGTCCATTTATCAAATGGGCAGGAACAGGGGCAGGGGAAGAAATACATGTCATCTGTATGCACTCGAATAGCTGATGGCCACTTTCCCGCCAGTTCGTTTTTTCTCACTCATGCCAGGTAGGCTACTCCTGTTATTTCACTCCACACATCAACCATTATTTGAGGAGCATGCAGCCTCTTGCTGCACCACAGATCATATTTCGCCATTGGCTCTCCTTCCGTGTTCCTGGAGCAACCCAGAGCTTAATTTGGGATACCAAATGAGAACATCAATAGTAACATGTTTTCACAACTAAACATATTAAATTATTGACCGACCATCTCTCTGCGCACTTGAGAAAGGAATGAAGGAGAGAGGGGAGGAGACAGAAACGCAAGGTGGTGAAATATTCTGTAGCAAATACAGTATACAGTATGTGGGTGTGTCATCACTTTTTTGTCAGTGTCATGTTCAGACTAGTGTGAGTGAATCCATTTATCAGGTAGTAGAGATTTCTTTAAAGTCAAATAGCAGAGACTTCACATGGCAGACCAGACATATAAGACCTTTGAGAAAATAGAACATCTGCTTTTACAACATGGACAGGTGAATTTCTCTCACCTGTTGAAAGGGTCTTTTTGGAAGCACTGCCTCCACACCATGGATGCTACAGCACGCGATATGAGGTAGGAGTAGTACCTCACACTGTTGCCAATGAGGTGAATGAATCTCAGCTGCCAGGCCTTGAGACAGAGTACCAGTTATAGCTAAAGACAATTATTTTCACTATACTGGAAAATGTATATTTTTTAACTCTCCTAGGCACCTTCTCAAATATGGCTTACACAGAGGAAAGTATTTCATCCAAAATTGGCTACAGAACATACAGTGCAGAAAGTATTCAGACACCTTTCATTTTTCCACATTTTGTTACGTTACAGCCTTATTTTAAAATTTATTAAATACACATTTTTCCTAAACAATCTACACACAATACTCTATGATGACAAATCGAAAGCAGGTTTGAGAATGTTTGCAAATGTATTAAAAATAAAAAAAAACAGAAATACCTTATTTACATAAGTATTCAGACCTTTTGCTATGAGACTCGAAATGAAGCTCAGGTGCATCCTGTTTCCATTGATCATCCTTGAGATGTTTTTACAACATGATTGGATTCCACCTGTGGTAAATTCAATTGATTGGACAGGCACACACCAGTTTATGTAAGGTCCCACAGTTGACAGTGCATGCCAGAGCAAAAACAAAGCCATGAGGTCGAACAAAATGGCCTTAGAGCTCAGAGACAGGATTTTGTCGAGGCACAGATCTGGGGGAGGGTACCAAAAATGTCTGCAGCATTGAAGGTCCCCATGAACACAGTGGCCTCCATCATTCTTAAATGGAAGAAGTTTGGAACCACCAAGCCTCTTCCTAGAGCTGACCATCTGGCCAAACTGAGCAATCGGGGGAGAAGGGCCTTAGTCAAGGAGGTGACCAAGAACCTAATGGTCACTCTGACAGAGCTCTAGAGTTGCTCTGTGGAGATGGGATAACCTTCCAGAAGGACAACCATCTCTGCAGCACTCCACCAATCAGACCTTTATGGTAGATTGGCCAGACAGAAGCCACTCCTCAGTAGAAGGCACATGATAGCTGCTTGGAGTTTGCCAAAAGGCACCTAAAGGACTCAGACCATGAGAAACAAGATTCTCTGGTCTGAATACCAAGTGTCATGTCTGGATGAAACCTGGCACTATCCCTACGGTGAAGGATGGTAGTGGTAGCATCATGCTGTGGGGATGTTTTTCAGAGGCAGAGATGGGAAGACTAATCATGATCGAGGCAAAGATGAACAGAACAAAGTACAGAGAGATCCTTGATGAAAACTTAGTCCAGAGCGCTGAAGACCTCAGACTGGGGCGAAGGTTCACCTTCCAACAGGACAACGACTCTAAGCACACAGCTAAGACAATGCAGGAGTGACTTAGGACAAGTCTCAATGTCGTCGAGTGGCCCAGCCAGAGCCCGGACTTGATCTCGATCAAACATCTCTGGAGAGACCTTAAAATAGCTGTGCAGCGACGCTCCCCATCCAACCTGACAAAGCTTGAGAGGATCTGCAGAGTGTATTGAGAGAAATTCCCCAAACACAGGTGGGCCAAGCTTGAAAAGTCATACCCAAGAAGACTCAAGGCTCTAATCACTGCCAAAAGTGCTTGAACGAAGTACTGAGCAGCAGTCTAAGGCACTGCATCTTAGTGCTAGAGGCATCACTAGTCCCTGGTTTGATCCTGGGCTGTATCACAACCTGCCGTGATCGGGAGTCCCATAGGGCGGCGCGCAATTGGTTCAACGTCGTCCGGGTTAGGGGAGGGTTTGGCCGGGGTAGGCCAAAATTGTTCGGTTCTAATTTTGAGTAAATAACTCACGGACACTAGAGAAGCATAACCAAGTATAATTATTCCCAAGGGTCGATACAGCTGTAATTCAGACAAAAAAACATTTCACACAAGCACTAATATTTAACCCTTTCTCCTAGGCTGAGTCTCCTCCTCCACATCTGAGCAGCCAATAACGTAACGAAATGTGGAAAAGGTGAAGGGGCCTGAATACTTCCCGGATGCACTGTAAATGAGACATGCAGTGCTTATCATCTCTTGGAGAATGATTTTGTGTATTCTTTCTCTGGCCAGTTATTTCTAACTCCTACACAATCTCATTTTGATGATGATAGCTCGGCTGTCTGTGTGGGGGCTTGTTATAAGCCAAACCCAGTGGGAACCCTCCCTTTTGCTTCTCACAGTCAATGACAGGTAAGGACCTACCAAAAGGCTGGCTGAATGTCACAGTCCCAAACAAAGACCGGGGTGAAAGTGATTCCATATGGTCACTGAAACAATCTGTAGTTTTGCCTGTGCGGACCAGGCACAGATTTGAAAACTCTATAAACTTAAATAAACCTGAAATTAAACACTACATTTTCCAACTGTAAATAACAAGTTTTAACAGTACCAGTCAAAGGGGCTTTTCTTTATTTTTCCCATTTTCTACATTGTAGAATAATAGTGAAGACATCAAAACTATTATAACACATAATCATGTAGTAACCACAAAAAGTCTTAAACAAATCAAAATATATTTTATATTTGAGATTCTTCAAAGTACCCACTCTTTGCCTTGATGACAGCTTTGCACACATTCTCTCAAGAGTGTGTGCAAATGCTATTCCAACAGTCTTGAAGGAGTTACCAAATATGCTGAGCACTTGTTGGCTGCTTTTCCTTCACTCTGTGGTCCAACTCATCCCAAACCATCTCCATCTGGGTTGAGGTCGGGTGATTGCGGAGGCCAGGTCATCTGATGTGTCATGACGTTGGCCTGGGGATAGGTTTATGACCGTCATAAATACCTCTTCCCCCCCTTTTCCTCTCTCTACCCTACTGATGTGAAATTTGAAAAACCCTTGGTTAACATAGAGATTCTGGGAACATCAGAAGGTGGGGGGAAATGAACTACATTCTGATAATCCGACCAATTGAACATATGCGGTGGTACTTAATGAATATGATGTCAGTTCAGTGGTCATCTGAGACATTCTCATCAATGATAAGATGACATAGACTCTACAGTGGAAAGTCTGCACATTGTAGTTATCAGATTTGTTATTCAATTTAAATGTTTGAATATAAAATTATTGGTGAAGAGATGAAATGTAATTTTAGCTTCCAAATGAGAGATTTGGGTTTTCATAAGGTTAGGGCTCTGCTCAATCAGTGGCTCGCCCCTGTGAAGGGACATGGGTTAGAAAACTTTTCAAACACGCCCTCCTCTCCCTTCCTATATAAAGCCTTGACGACAATATAACCTCCTGTTCCAAGTACGTGAGGTCTGCAGCCTCTGCGTTAAAAGGACTAACATGTCAACTACAGAACTAAGCCAACCTCAGCGTGAGCTTTGGTTGTGAATGGTATGAACTTTGAAGTGATACTCACTACAGAAGTGATACCTCCTAGCCGTTGAGTTAGCAACAGCAGCTGCAAACGCGGGCTAGGAAAGAACAGACAGAGTATTCCATCTAACACACAACGACTTTACTACAACGTATGTAATTGACCACTGGAGACATTCTTCAAAGGACTCGGTTTGGCAACACGGCCTTCCATCTACCACCAACCTACCGAAGCGCAGCTCAGAGTAAATATTTATTGCATTTTACTTTTCCAAATGGGCGGTAATTTAGAATGCATAAGATACTGTATACCAGCTGTCATATCTGTTCCGCCCACTAGGGACGTTTTCCTTTATGACGTCATTTGTTATCAAGGTATAATTAATTCTGTGTATATGTAATTCTGTGTGATTAGTTAGGTATTTATTAAATAAATAATTAAATCCAATGTTGTATTGCTGATTCAACTTGTTAGCCAGGGTTTGTGAAGATAACCAAGAATTTACAACTTTCAGATGAGACTGAATTAAGGTGACGATTAATATTGACTGCTATTGATGTAAAATATTACTAGGTCTTTAAGAGTTTATTCGGAAGATAACAGCTCTATAAATATTATTTCGTTGTGCCCAGACTCTCTAGTTAATTACATTTACATGATTAGCTCAATCAGGTAATATTAATTACGGAGAAAGGATAGCATGTCATATCACTTAATCCGGCATAGCCAAAGACACGACAGATGCAACATTCCATCACTCTCCTTCTTGTTCAAATAGCCCTTACACAACCTGGAGGTGTGTTGGGTCATTGTCCTGTTGAAAAACAAATGACAGTCCCACTGGACTGGGATGGCGTATCGCTGCAGAAAGCTGTGGTAGCCATGTTGGTTAAGTGTGCCTTGAATTCTAAATTAATCACCAACAGTGTCGCAAGCAAAGCACCCCAACACCATCACACCTCCTCCTCCATGTGTCACGGTGGGAACCACACATGCAGAGATCATCTGTTCACCTACTGTGCATCTCACAAAGACACGGCAGTTGGAACCAAAAATCAGACCAAAGGACAGATTTTCCCCGGTCTAATGTCCATTGCTCGTGTTTCTTGGCCCAAGCAAGTCTCTTCTTATTGGTGTCCTTTAGTAGTGGTTTCTTTGTAGCAATTCGACCATGTAGGCCTGATTCACGCAGACTCCTCTGAACAGTTTATGTTTAGATGTGACTGTTACTTGAACTCTGTGAAGCATTTATTTGGGCTGCAATTTCTGAGGCTGGTAACTCTGATGAACTTATCCTCTGCAGCAGAGGGAACTCTGGGTCTTCCTATACTGTGGCGGTCCTTATGAGAGACAGTTTCATCATAGTGTTATTTCATAGTTTTGATGTGTTCCCTATTATTCTACAATGCAGAAAATAGTACAAATACAGTTGAAGTCGGAAGCAAGTCGGTAATGACATTAACTTGTGCATGACAAGTAATTTTTTCAACAATTGTTTACAGACAGATTATTTCATTTATACTTCAGTGTATCACAATTCCAGTGGGTCAGAAGTTTAGGCTAATTGACATAATTTGAGTAAATTGAAGGTGTACCTGTGGATGTATTTCAAAGCCTACCTTCAAACTCAGTGCCTCTTTGCATGACATCATGGGAAAATCAAAAGAAATCAGCCAAGACCTCAGAAAAAATAATTGTAGACCTCCACAAGTCTGGTTCATCCTTGGGAGCAATTTCTAAATGCCTCAAGGTACAAACAATAGTCTGTACAAACAATAGTACGCAAGTATAAACACCATGGGACCACACAGCTGTCCTACCGCTCAGGAAGGAGATGCGTTCTGTCTCCTAGACATGAACATACTTTGGTGTGAAAAGTGCAAATCAATCCCAGAACAACAGCAAAGGACCTTGTGAAGATGCTGGAGGAAACAGGTACAAAAGTATCTATATTCACAGTAAAACGAGTCCTATATTGACATAACCTGAGAGGCCGCTCAGCAAGGAAGAAGCCACTGCTCCAAAACTGCCATAAAAAAGCCAGACTATGGTTTGCAACTGCACACGGGGACAAAGATCGTACTTTTTGGTCTGATGAAACAAAAATAGAACGGTTTGGCCATAATGACCATCGTTAGAGGGAAAAGGGGGAGGCTTGCAAGTCGAAGAACACCATCCCAACCGTGAAGCACAGAGGTGGCAGCATCATGTTGTGGGGGTGCTTTGCTGCAGGAGGGACTGGTGCACTTCACAAAATAGATGGCATCACGAGGCAGGAAAATTACGTGGGTATATTGAAGCAACATTTCAAGACATCATTCAGGAAGTCGAAGCTTGGTCGCAAATGGGTCTTCCAAATGGACAATGACCCCAAGCATACGTCCAAAGTTGTGGCAAAATGGCTTAATGACAAGAAAGTCAAGGTATAGGAGAGGCCATCACAAAGCCCTGACCTCAATCCTATAGAAAATGTTTGGGCAGAACTGAAAAAGCGTGTGTGAGCAAGGAGGCCTACAAACCTGACTCAGTTACACCAGCTCTGTCAGGAGAAATGGGCCAAAATTCACCCAACTTATTGTGGGAAGCTTGTGGAAGGCTATCCGAAACATTTGACCCAAGTTAAACAATTGAAAGGCAATGCTACCAAGTACTAATTGAGTGATGTCAACTTTTGACCCACTGGGAATGTGATGAAAGAAATAAAAGCTGAAATAAATCACTATTATTCTGACATTTCACATTCTTAAAATAAAGTGGTGATCCTAACTGACCTAAAACAGAGAATTTTTACTAGGATTAAATGTCAGGAATTGTGAAAAACTGAGTTTGACTGTATTTGGCTAAGGTGTATGCAAACTTCTGAATTCAACTGTAAATAAAAAGTAGATGTGTCCAAACTTTGTACTGTTACTGTACATTGTCAGAAGAGCAGCATCATTTTGTGGTCCAACCTTCATTTTTGGAGTTTCGCTAATATATGTCTTTTTACATTTGGGAAACTACTTTTATCTTAAATATACCCCAAGGAAGACTTGAGCTCTGCTATTTAATAACAAAACAGATGGAATGAATATTGAACATTTTCTCTTAGAGTAGAGATTGGTTAGCTGTGTTTTTCAGCCATTTCAGGGAGCACAATCATTCTTATCTGCATTTCTCCCAACAACTGTGATTACGGTTGTGAAGAAATAGCCTCTGGAGGTCTCTGCGTTTTTCTATTCTATGTTTTATGTTCCTCTCTGGATAATAACTCTCTCACACAAACTAGGAGTGCAGGGGTATAGAGCGGATGGTTTATATCAGGGAGAGAATAGTTGATCTGACATTCACAGTTCACTATATCATCCACAGTTTCCGTAATGAGACTCACTCTCTGATATCTATGCACATACAGTATTTTGAATGTAAGGTAGTCCATAGAATTTGTCTTGCAACTCTTTTAGAATGTCTGTCGTTGAGCGATTTTTTTGGCTTGCCTCTGGTGGTAGTGTTATAGGTTCGGGGGGGTGTCACAAATATTTTTGCAATTTTCACAACTGGAATTACAGGCGCAGTAGCTGGTGGTGGATCAAATGTTTTATGAATAATTCAATTGTGGGTGTGTCGAGCAAAGGGTGTTGAGGTTTGGCCCCTCACTGGCCAATCAAAATGTGCTCCACGCCTAAATATGTGGTTGGTTCAACTTGTGTATTTACAGTCTTTTATGTATTGCGTTGTCATCAACTCCAATTAGAATGTTGGTCCGTTATATTGACAGCCTTGTTCGTTAAATAGCCTGCCCCATATATGCTAAATATGTTGAACGTTTGCAGTCCATATTGTTCTAATTGCTTTGATATGGAAATACATTGTTAAACATAGGCTATAGCATTCACATTGATATAGGGGCTAGGCCTACTGTAAATTGCAGACTGGACATCGACATGCCAAACTTAGTCAAAAAGCTAAATTGTATTCACTAGGCAATTGATAAGGCCTAAAAAGACTGTGTATAATTCTAATCAAATATCGAATAAAAACAAAACAACTTGTTTTAAATAGGCTCTGTCTAAATACAGTTACCGGAACCATAATTGCTCCCCGTGGGCATATAACACAGACAAGGCAATTAACACAGACAGCATTCACAGACTATGGAGGGTTTTACATACATTCAAACCAATTCTCTCGTTCCAACAAGCGAAATGCAGGTATGCGAATTGTGAATAGTGAAAAAGGGGAAAGAAAACTCAAATATTAAAAAGAGAAAAATAGAAAATAGAAAAATATGCACTTATGACATGCTGCTAAACCAGTCTTGATTAAGGTGAGGGTAGGCTATGCTTGGATTTTGATCAAATTAAACAAAATCGGGGGAAACCATATATCTATATCCTTTCTAAATACAAGATACACCGGCACAAAAGGCACATCTCTCCTTCCATGGGCACTGAGCGTCACAGCAGTATAGGCTGCACTTCTGCTCTCAAAATCCATGCCATTATCAACTGCGTTACCTTTAAGACCTGCTTTTGTTGGGTCTGAAAACCTCCCTTAACTTCTTGGCGCACCCATCCCGTTAGCGGGATCATTTTCGTCAACATCCGCTGAATTGCAGATGCCCAAAAATATTTAATTTTCATGAAATCACAAGTGCAATATCGCAAAACACAGCTTAGCTTGTTGTTAATCCACCTGGCGTGTCAGATTTTTCGGCGAAATCTAACCAAGCGTTTATGTAAGGACATCTCTCTCAGCAGACAAAACATTACAAACAGCTAGCAGCAAAGTAGATTGGTCACGAAAGTCAAAAAAGCAATAAAATGAATCGCTTACCTTTGATGATCTTCGGATGTTTGCACTCACGAGACTCCCAGTTACACAATAAATGGTCCTTCGTGGTCCTTCTGTAGCTCAGTTGGTAGAGCATGGCGCTTGTAACGCCAGGGTAGTGGGTTCGATTCCCGGGACCACCCATACGTAGAATGTATGCACACATGACTGTAAGTCGCTTTGGATAAAAGCGTCTGCTAAATGGCATATATTAAATGTTCAATAAAGATTATTTTTAAATCCAAAAACCTCCATTTGGTTGGCGCGTTATGTTCAGAAATCCACAGGCTCGAGCGGTCACGACGAGGCAGATGAAAATTCCAAATAGTATCTGTAAAGTTCATAAAAATATGTCAAACGTTTTTTATAATCAATCTTCAGGTGGTTTTTACAATACATAATCGATAATATTTCAACCGGACCGTAGCTTTTTCAATAGGAGTGAGAGAGAAAATGTCTGCTCCAAGCTGCTCGCGCATGCAAAACTCTGCTGGCACCCAGTCATCCAATGACGCGATGTAATCTTTCTCGCTCATTTTTTCAGAATAAAAGCCTGAAACTATGTCTAAAGACTGTTCACACCATGTGGAAGCCATAGGAAAATGAATGTGGTTGATATCCCTTTAAATTGAGGGAAGGCATGCAATGGAACAGAGAGGTTTCAGGAAAAACAGCACTTCCAGGTGGATTTTCCTCAGGTTTTCGCCTGCATTATCAGTTCGGTTATACTCACAGACAATATTTTGACAGGTTTGGAAACTTTAGAGTGTTTACTATCCTAATCTGATTATATGCATATTCTAGATTCTGGGCCGGAGAAATAGGCAGTTTCATTTGGGTAAGTTTTTCTTCCAAACGTCAAAATACTGCCCCCTACACTCAAGAGGTTAAGTGCTGCATGAATTGTAACTTTTAGCTTGTCTTTAAGGACACACCTCATAATATTGCAGCACAAGCAAGTGGATGTTAGACAGGTAAATTGCCGAACTTGCCATTAGGGCTGGAAAATGCTACTGTGCTAGTTTTTACATTACAAAATTGCAAACTAATGTGTCTTTGACATTTGCGCCACCTTAGCGCCAGCCGAAAATAAAACTTGAAATATACCATGCAAAAATGACAGAAGGGAAATCCCGTCAGCATCAGGACAACCACAGGGTGTTGGTACTCCCCATCCACTATCAGACACTCCCCTCGGATGGTGAAGTGGCAGTCCTGGGGGCACAGAAAAGGCCTTGGTATGATCAGCATTGGTGTCTTACTGTAGCAGAGGCTTTAGACAGTATTTCTACAGCTGCTTGTCTTACCTGGAGTGGTTTGTCAGGCCTTCGGAAGAAGTCACAGTAGATGTATCCCTGAGGACCTTCTGCCTCAGGGACAACAGCCTGTGAACCAACGGACATGCAGCACTGCTTGAAATAAAATCCATCTCCAGCTAGGTAAACAGCACAGTAACGAGACTTTAAAATGACAAAAAGCCAAGCAGCAACTAATACATTTTCTGCTGATTCACTCAAAGGGGACCTCAGACATTGGTGTTGAGTGTCATACAGACAGACAGAGACTGTTCTCTCACCATCTTGCGGAGGCCTTCGCTCCACACCTCCCATGCCATGGGCTGTTCATTCTGGAAGGAGACCCCCAGCAACTGACTAAACAGCATGTTGAGGCCCTCCATGCAGGCCGCCAGGGAGAAGTAAGGACTGTACAGGCAGGGATCTATCTTATACCTGCACACACACATACACTCATAACATAGCCTTATCACAGACTGTTTTCAGAATCACATTAAGCAATAAACAAGCCCACTCTAGAGGCATTTCAGTCGAAAATAAAGCTCAGGTACTCCTGTCAATCCTTCAATTGTTTATTTAGGATATTCCCTACAATTCCTTGTCCTTATATTCTGTCCACTGAGAATATACACATAGGTTTATTACAGTACTATATAGACCTTTGTATAGGTTTCTTACCTATCTGCCAGCACAGCACCGCTGAAGTAGGGGTCGTCCCATGGCATGAGTTCCTGAGATAAAAAACAATTGAAAGGATTGTCTTAATCTCCTAAACATGAACGTCAGAACAGAGCTGATTAAATACATTTATAAGATGACTCACGATACTCCTTGAGTTAATTTTCATCTTCATATCCCTCATCAGGTTAAAATCTTTGGCAGTTCTGAAATGCAAAATAGGGACATTATTGTGTGAGCATGTGCCACATGTACAACACATTTATTTGTTGTACAGAGTTGTCATGCCAGTGTCTGGGTCTCTGACTCCGGAGAGTTTGTCTGTCCGCAATTCAAGGAATTTCATGACAGTCTCTGCTAATGGCCAGAGTGGGGACCTGGGGTCTTGGCCATGGTTCCCTTTCTTTCTCTGGACAGTTATTTCTAACTCCTTCATGACAGTCTCTGCCAAACAAAACATACACAACACACTGGTCAGCACAGTACACACATTTCTGTTTGTAGAATCAAAGTCAATTAAATAGTTTATACAAGCAGCGGAGCACTAAGAAATTAGGCTAAGACCTGGGGTCTTGGCCATGGTTCCCTTTAAAGCCCTGTGTGCAAAAGATTCATAGCCCACTAAGTTGGCTAGGTTATTCCTACAAGCCAGCAGTTCATCCACACAAAGCAGCAGACTTGAATTCGGGAAGAGGAAGATTTTATAAGTAGCCTCCCGCACCTCAGAGAAAAGGAAAAGTATATAATAATAACTATAGGCTACTGCACAGCAAACAATCATGCCCAATACCATTTCCTACTTTGGGATGGTAGATGGAAGACCACTAATTATGTACAGAGATAAACCTGTGGGTTGCACCTGCAAACACAAAAACACACCAGTTCATCAGGAGAGTCTGCATTGAGGCCTACCTGGATGGAGCTGCCGTCTATGGAGAAGCAGTGTCGGATGTGTTCTGGTAGGGCCATCATCTTGTGGACAGATTCCACAAACATGCTGATGTGGCTGCAGTCGGAGTCCTGCCACTTTAAAGTTTTTGTTGGCACCAGAGTGGCCAACATTCAAGAGCTAACAGATCTCTGTGCATGGTGTTATGTGGATTCAGCGAGGAATCCCGTATACGACATCATGAGAGGCAAGACTCTGAAATACCTTGCAGAGTCTTGCCCAACAGATGGAGCCAAGAACCACCATTCCTCCTTCAAAGTCCAGATGAGTGGTCAGCTCAGCCAAACGTTCATCCTGCGGAGGACGCATCAGAACTCGGGAAGCCCACCTACAGTGATGTCAATGCAGTTGCTGGTTCCCAAGACCCAGATGTGAGCCAGTGTACTACCTGGAAGGAGTTTCTAGAAGTTACTATGGAAGTGCTACATGGGGTGGCAAGTCAGGGTGGTGACCCTTCCACAGAAGACTACCAAGAAGCTGAGACAGACATCTTCAAAAGAGCCCAGGGAGAGAGTTTCTCAGATGAGCTGCATCTCCTGAAAGCTGGTAAGCCTTCCCTAACGGAAATATGCAAATAAATGCTAGAATGGCCAATAGGATCTCACTAGCTCGTGCTTGGCTCTGTCCACCTCATTAGTTGTTCTGCCCACCATGACTAACTTGCTCCCATTGAAAATGACAGGCTCTGGTCTATCTTGGGTTAGTTTAAAAAATATTTAGTATAATGTCCCCCAGTGCCTTTGTTATATGCCCTGAAACTATAGATATGTGTGCAGTATAGTTTATGTGGGTATTTGATTGTGTAGATGCATTCAAGTTCATGCAGTTGTGTGAGGATGATGGTGCTGCATTGTAGTGCTGTGTGGCTGCATCCCTCTGATCTTTCATTATTGACGTCACAGCCATGTTAGGTGGTATTGTCCTGTGCAGCACATAACCTATGGTAGCCATATTGTTTATAGCCAGTGCGTAATTTGACCCGGATTCCCCTGGAACAGGACATGGCACCTCTCGATTTTAGACTGTTTCGATGCAGAACCTATTTGGCTGGATCTGGTACCTCTCATGACAAAATTATTCACTTTTTGCAATGCTAAAAACAAAATGTTGATTTGGGTTGTGCTGGCCCGGGTTTATGGTTTGCGCAACATAGGTTACAATGTTTGAGACTAACATGTGGCTGTGTGAGAAGTGCTCCTGTATCTCAAAAAGAACTAGTGAGATTCACTTTCTATAATCTCTCTCTGCTCTGATATACATGAGCCTGCAACTCTCATTCTTCTGGTGTTGCGCTTCATCCTTTGTTTCCCTATAGACAGGGCTCTAACTCCTCTGGCTCCACAATGAAATAGGGTGCAGGCCAGGCAGCAGGCTGTTAGCCAGCCTGCCAGCATAGTGGAGTCTGCCACTAGCACAGTCAGTGTAGTCAGCTCAGCTATCACCATTGAGACTGTGTCTGTGCCTCGACCTAGGTTGGGCAAAACTAAACATGGCGGTGTTCGCCTTAGCAATCTCACTAGGATAAAGACCTCCATTCCTGTCATTATTGAAAGAGATCATGATACCTCACATCTTAAAATAGGGCTACTTAATGTTAGATCCCTTACTTCAAAGGCAATTATAGTCAATGAACTAATCACTGATCATAATCTTGATGTGATTGGCCTGACTGAAACATGGCTTAAGCCTGATGAATTTATTGTGTTAAATGAGGCCTCACCTCCTGGCTACACTAGTGACCATATCCCCCGTGCATCCCGCAAAGGCGGAGGTGTTGCTAACATTTACGATAGCAAATTTCAATTTACAAAAAAAAATATGGCGTCTTCTAGTCATGAAATCTATGCAGCCTACTCAATCACTTTTTACAGCTACGGTTTACAGGCCTCCTGGGCCATATACAGCGTTCCTCATTGAGTTCCCTGAATTCCTATCGGACCTTGTAGTCATAGCAGATAATATTCTAATCTTTGGTGACTTTAATATTCACATGGAAAAGTCCACAGACCCACTCCAAAAGGCTTTTGGAGCCATCATCGACTCAGTGGGTTTTGTCCAACATGTCTCTGGACCCACTCACTGTCACAGTCATACTCTGGACCAAGTTTTGTCCCATGAAATAAATGTTGTGGATCTTAATGTTTTTCCTCATAATCCTGGACTATCGGACCACCATTTTATTACGTTTTCAATTGCAACAAATAATCTGCTCAAACCCCAACCAAGGAACATCAAAAGTCGTGCTATAAATTCACAGACAACACAAAGATTCCTTGATGTCCTTCCAGATTCCCTCTGTCTACCCATGGATGCCAGAGGACAAAAATCAGTTAACCAACTAACTGAGGAACTCAATTTAACCTTGCACAATACCCTAGATGCAGTTGCACCCCTAAAAACTAAAAACATTTTTCATAAGAAACTAGCTCCCTTGGTACACAGAAAATACCCGAGCTCTGAAGCAAGCTTCCAGAAAATTGGAACGGAAATGGTGCCACACCAAACTGCAAGTCTTCCGACTAGCTTGGAAAGACAGTACCGTGCAGTACCGAAGAGCCCTTACTGCTGCTCGATCATCCAATTTTTCTAACTTAATTGAGGAAAATAAGAACAATCCAAAATTCCTTTTTGATACTGTCGCAAAGCTAACTAAAAAGCAGCATTCCCCAAGAGAGGATGGCTTTCACTTTAGCAGTGATAAATTCATGAACTTCTTTGAGGAAAAGATCATGATTATTAGAAAGCAAATTACGGACTCCTCTTTAAATCTGCGTATTCCTTCAAAGATCAGTTGTCCTGAGTCTGCACACCTCTGCCAGGACCTAGGATCAAGAGAGACGCTCAAGTGTTTTAGTACTATATCTCTTAACACAATGATGAAAATAATCATGGCCTCTAAACCTTCAAGCTGCATACTGGACCCTATTCCAACTAAACTACTGAAATAGCTGCTTCCTGAGCTTGGCCCTCCTATGTTGAACATAATAAACGGCTCTCTATCCACCGGATGTGTACCAAACTCATTAAAAGTTGCAGTAATAAAGCCTCTCTTGAAAAAGCCAAACCTTGACTCAGAAAATATAAAAAACTATCGGCCTATATCGAATCTTCCATTCCTCTCAAAATGTTTACAAAAGGCTGTTGCGCAGCAACTAACTGCCTTCCTGAAGACAAAAAATGTATTACGAAATGCTTCAGTCTGGTTTTAGACCCCATCATAGCACTGAGACTGCACAGGTGAAGGTGGTACATTACCTTTTAATGGCATCAGACCGAGGCTCTGCATCTGTCCTCATGCTCCTAGACCTTGGTGCTGCTTTTGATACCATCGATCACCACATTCTTTTGGAGAGATTGGAAACCCAAATTGGTCTACACGGACAAGTTCTGGCCTGGTTTAGATCTTATCTGTCGGAAAGATATCAGTTTGTCTCTGTGAATGGTTTGTCCTCTGACGAATCAACTGTACATTTTGGTGTTCCTCAAGGTTCCTGTTTTAGGACCACTATTGTTTTCACTATATATTTTACCTCTTGGGGATGTCATTCGAAAACATAATGTTAACTTTCACTGCTATGCGGATGACACACAGCTGTACATTTCAATGAAACATGGTGAAGCCCCAAAATTGCCCTCGCTAGAAGCATGTGTTTCAGACATAAGGAAGTGGATGGCTGCAAACTTTCTACTTTTAAACTCGGACAAAACAGAGATGCTTGTTCTAGGTCCCAAGAAACAAAGAGATCTTCTGTTGAATCTGACACTTAATCTTAATGGTTGTACAGTCGTCTCAAATAAAACTGTGAAGGACCTCTGCGTTACTCTGGACCCTGATCTCTCTTTTGAAGAACATATCAAGACCATTTCAAGGACAGCTTTTTTCCATCTACGAAACATTGCAAAAATCAGAAACTTTCTGTCCAAAAATGATGCAGAAAAATGTATCCATGCTTTTGTCACTTCTAGGTTAGACTACTGCAATGCTCTACTTTCCGGCTACCCGGATAAAGCACTAAATAAACTTCAGTTAGTGCTAAATACGGCTGCTAGAATCCTGACTAGAACCAAAAAAATTGATCATATTACTCCAGTGCTAGCCTCCCTACACTGGCTTCCTGTCAAAGCAAGGGCTGATTTCAAGGTTTTACTGCTAACCTACAAAGCATTACATGGGCTTTCTCCTACCTATCTCTCTGATTTGGTCCTGCCGTACATACCTACACGTACGCTACGGTCACAAGACGCAGGCCTCCTAATTGTCCCTAGAATTTCCAGCTGGAGGCAGGGCTTTCTCCTATAGAGCTCAATTTTTATGGAACAATCTGCCTACCCATGTCAGAGACGCAAACTCGGTCTGAACCTTTAAGTCTTTACTGAAGACTCATCTCTTCAGTGAGTCATATGATTGAGTGTAGTCTGGCCCAGGAGTGGGAAGGTGAACGGAAAGGCGCTGTCTCTGCCTGGCCGGTTCCCCTCTTTCCACTGGGATTCTCTGCCTCTAACCCTGTTACAGGGGCTGAGTCACTGGCTTACTGGGGCTCTCTCATACCGTCCCTGTGAGGGGTGCGTCACCTGAGTGGGTGCGTACTGTCTGGGTTGCCCCCCCCCCCTTGGGTTGTGCCGTGGCGGAGATATTTGTGGGCTATACTCAGCCTTGTCTCAAGATGGTAAGTTGGTGGTTGAAGATATCCCTCTAGTGGTGTGGGGGCTGTGCTTTGGCAAAATGTGTGGGGTTATATCCTTCCTGTTTGGCCCTGTCCGGGGGTGTCCTCGGATGGGGCCACAGTGTCTCCTGACCCCTCCTGTCTCAGCCTCCAGTGTTTATGCTGCAGTAGTTTATGTGTCGGGGGGCTATGGTCAGTTTGTTATATCTGGAGTACTCCTGTCCTATGCGGTGTCCTGTGTGAATTTAAGTATGCTCTCTCTAATTCTCTCTTTCTTTCTCTCTCTCGGAGGACCTGAGCCCTTGGACTATGCCTCAGTACTACCTGACATGATGACTACTTGCTGTCCCCAGTCCACCTGGCCGTGCTGCTGCTCCAGTTTCAACTGTTCTGCCTTATTATTGGACCATGCTGGTCATTTATGAACATTTGAACATCTTGGCCATGTTCTGTTATAATCTCCACCCGGCACAGCCAGAAGAGGACCGGCCACCCCACATAGCCCAGTTCCTCTCTAGGTTTTGGCCTTTCTAGGGAGTTTTTCCTAGCCACCGTGCTTCTACACATGCATTGCTTGATGTTTGGGGTTTTAGGCTGGGTTTCTGTAGAGCACTTTGAGATATCAGCTGATGTACGAAGGGCCATATAAAAAAATATATATTTAATCATAGCCGTGCAAAGGGTTCTGGAATAGCTGTTAAATTAAAAATTACATTTACCAAAGTTCTAGAATTACTCCTGTCTCTTCAGAAAGAAGTTAAATAATTCAGAATGGTCGACTACACCATGAGAATGCCTGTAATTTAGCCACAAAGGATCAATAACTTTTAAATGCATAGCTATGGTTGTAGCACAATAACAAGGCATAGCCTAAAGTCAAGAACTCTGTCAAATCTGTCAGTGAACAAACAGCATGTAGACAAAACAGGCCTTTGGCAATATTTCAAATACAATCATGGTAAAACACAGGTTAGAAAGCAAATGGCTCCTGCTGAAAAGAGAAGACTAAGAGAAGACTAATCTGTCTGTTGTAGACTATCAAAATCAACTTTCAAATATTGTTTTACAAAGTAAAACGAGATAGAGGCTTTTGGCATGAGCACATCTGCCATTACCAGTGAGTGAGCTGCACATCAGTGCTTGAGTCAGTGAAAATGGAAAGCATTTTTAGGACTATAGTTCCCTCCTCATATTGTAGCCTACAATATGTGTCTCAACCCACCTCGGCGTAGGCTATTGATGGGTTCAAGACAAGGTCGTTTTATTGATCTGAGCTTCTCAGTTTGTCAGTGTCTGTCACGGTAGTCCTCCACTTCATCTGAGGCTACCGAAGTATGATTCTCAATCAGAGACAACTAATGACACCTGCCTCTGATTGAGAACCATACTAGGCCGACCAGACACTCTGAGCAGGCACCGTACGCCCTGGCTGGATGCCCACATTAATTTTAATAAAGAAAACACTGAACACTATACAAAAACAAGAAATGAAATAACGACCGTGACGCTAATGAGAACTGTGCTGACACAAGCAATCAACATAGACAATCACCCACAAACAAACAGTGAAACCCAGGCTACCTAAGTATGATTCTCAATCAGAGACAACTAATGACACCTACCTCTGATTGAGAACCATACTAGGCCGAAACATAGAAATCCCCAAATCATAGAAAAACAAACATAGACTGCCCACCCCAACTCACGCCCTGACCAAACTAAATAATGACAAAAACAACAGAAATAATGGTCAGAACGTGACAGTGTCAAAGTAGCTTGTCATTTTGATAATTTGTGTGGTATAAAATAACATTCTGCCAAAGTCTCCAGTTATTTAAAATGAAGTAGAATTGCATGAAATGCATTTATAAAATGGTCAATTTTATCCCAGGCCCCAGGCTACTAAAAATGTTCCCGAGGTGTGCAACTTCACTAAGTGCCTCTACTCTACTGCTCTATGCCATTACGCAAATGGGATGATATGCATGCAATGATTTACAATAATGATTTTTTTAGATTGTATTATTAGAAAAACTATATACAGTTGAAGTCGGAAGTTTACATACACCTTAGCTAAATACATTTAAATTCAGTTTTTCACAATTCCTGACATTTAATCCTAGTAAAAAATCCCTGTTTAGGTCATTTAGGATCACCACTTATTTTAAGAATGTGAAATGTTAGAATAACAGTAGAGAGAATGATTTATTTCAGCTTTTCTTTCATTACATTCCCAGTGGGTCAGAAGTTTACATCACTCAATTAGTATTTGGTAGCATTGTCTTTAAATTGTTTAACTTGGGTCAAATGTTTCAGGTAGCCTTCCACAAGTTTCCCACAATAAGTTGGGTGAATTTTGGCCCATTCTTCCTGACAGAGCTGTAACTGGTGTAACTGAGTCAGGTTTGTAGACCTCCTTGCTCACACACACTTTTTCAGTTCTGCCAACAAATTTTCTATGGGATTGAGGTCAGGGCTTTGTGATGGCCACTCCAATACCTTGACTTTGTTGTCCTTAAGCCATTTTGCCACAACTTTGGAAGTATGCTTGGGATCATTGTCCATTTGGAAGACCCATTTGCAACCAAGCTTTAACTTCCTGACTAATGTCTTGAGATTTTGCTTCAAAATATCCACATAGTTTTCCTCCTCATGATGCCATCTATTTTGTAAAGTGCACCAGTCCCTCCTGCAGCAAAGCACCCCCACAACATGATGCTGCCACCCCCGTGTTTCATGGTTGGGATGATGTTCTTGGACCATGCCCCAGGACTACCTGACATGATGACTCCTTGCTGTCCCCAGTCCACCTGGCCATGCTGCTGCTCCAGTTTCAACTGTTCTGCCTTACTATTATTCGACCATGCTGGTCATTTATGAACATTTTAACATCTTGGCCATGTTCTGTTATAATCTCCACCCGGCACAGCCAGAAGAGGACTGGCCACCCCACATATGCTCTCTCTAATTCTCTCTTTCTTTCTCTCTCTCGGAGGACCTGAGCCCTAGGACCGTGCCCCAGGACTACCTGACATGATGACTCCTTGCTGTCCCCGGTCCACCTGACTGTGCTGCTGCTCCAGTTTAAACTGTTCTGCCTTGTTATTATGCGACCATGCTGGTCATTTATGAACATTTGAACATCTTGGCCATGTTCTGTTATAATCTCCACCCGGCACAGCCAGAAGAGGACTGGCCACCCCACATAGCCTGGTTCCTCTCTAGGTTTCTTCCTAGGTTTTGGCCTTTCTAAGGAGTTTTTCCTAGCCACCGTGCTTCTACACCTGCATTGCTTGCTGTTTGGGGTTTTAGGCTGGGTTTCTGTTCAGCACTTTGAGATATCAGCTGATGTACGAAGGGCTATATAAATACATTTAATTTGATTTGGTTTGATTTGATTAGTTCTTCAGCTTGCAAGCCTCCCCCTTTTCCCGCCAAACATAACGATGGTCATTATTGCCAAACCGTTCCATTTTTGTTTCATCAGACCAGAGGATATTTCTCCAAAAAGTATGATTTTTGTCCCCATGTGCAGTTGCAAACCGTAGTCTGGATTTCTTTATGGCGTTTTTGGAGCAGTGGGTTCTTCCTTTCTGAGCGACCTTCAGATTATGTCGATATAGGACTTGTTTTACTATGGACATAGATACTTTTGTACCTGTTTCCTCCAGCATCTTCACAAGGTCCTTTGCTGTTGTTCTGGGATTTAATTGCACTTTTCGCACCAAAGTATGTTCATGTCTAGGGGACAGAACGCGTCTCCTTTCTGAGCAGTATGACGGCTGTGTGGTCCCATGGTGTTTATACTTGCGTACTATTGTTTGTACAGATGAACATGGTACCGTCAGGCGTTTGGAAATTGTTCCCAAGGATGAACCAGACTTGTGGAGGTCTACAATAATTTTTCTGAGGTCTTGGCTGATATTGTTTGATTTTCCCATGATGTCAAGCAAAGAGGCACTGAGTTTGAAGATAGGCCTTGAAATACATCCACAGGTACACCTCCAATTGACTCAAATTATGTCAATTAGCCTATTAGAAGCTTCTAAAGCCATGACATAATTTTCTGGAATTTTCCAAGCTGTTTAAAGGCACAGTCAACTTAGTGTATGTAAACTTCTGACCGACTGGAATTGTGATACAGTGAATTATAAGTGAAATAATCTGTCTGTAAACAATTGTTGGAAAAATTACTTGTGTCATGCACAAAGTTGATGTCCTAACCGACTTGCTACTAAATTTATGTAAACTTCCGACTTCAACTGTATACACACCACCTCACTTTTTGTTCTGGCCTCTTACAATTGACAAATTAACCTTTTTTTCAGCAGTAGGCTGAATCATCTAAATCAGGTCACACAGTGTTTCTTAGTAACAAAAGTATACACCTCACACACATGGTTATGGTCTTTAAACAAATAGACACCTGTACCTTGTCAGATATAGAGTTGAAACGTATTCAATCAATATTACACTTTGATAAATCACAGATGACTGAAATATAACAAACTCGTTTGACATAGAAACATTGGCTTTTTGGCTGTTTAAAATAAATAAAAAATAAAGTTGTTTTATTTATGAAAAATATTAATAGCATTCCAGAAAAGGGTTTTAAGCACTCTTAGTAGCCTATGTATTAAGGTTGTATTAAGATTATACCTGCCATTTACTGTTGTATTTATTTTCTCATTTTACTTTCTGAACCACACGCATGCACTTAAAATGCATTAGCCCATACACTGTGCTGTGCTGGTCCTGCTCTATGTGAATCAGCATCATTAAACCACCTCAACTGGAATCGTACATGTCTGTCATCTGTGCCGTTACAAGCACCTGGGAAAGAACACATTAAGTGCTAATAAAACCCTAAGAATATACAGTCCAACAGGTCCTCCACTTCACCTGTAGATCTGATATAATTGGATGGTAAGACTTGCATCCAGCCAACCAGAAAAAGCATTTCAAGCATTCTTGAAAGTAAGGACAATCCTTGTCCTGCAAAGAAACATTATACAAATAATGTCAAAAAGTAAACAGTTAATTGTTTTTCTTTTGCAAGCAGTAGGCATTTAGAATGAAATGTAGAGTGGAGTTGTATAGGTACGGAATGACATCACCTGCCCTGCATTCCTTCAAAATTATTTGCCGATCATTTATTTGTAAAACAGTTTCAGAATTTGTCACAATAAACAAAGTTTGACAAAAGAAAAATCCACCCCTGTTGAACAGATACAATTTTTGTTGGGGGCGGGGTTGCAATCTACTGCAGAGATAGCCTGCAGAGTTCTGTCTTACTATCCAGGTGTGTACCAAAACAATTCAAGTCTCTCACCGTCGACACTTCCTATAGACCACCCTCTGCCCCCAGTTGTGCCCTGGACACCAAATGTGAATTGATTGCCACCTATCTATCTTCAGAGCTCGTGCTGCTAGGTGACCTAAACTGTGACATGCTTAACAATCCGGCCATCCGACAATCTAAGCCTGATGCCTTCAATCTCACACAAATGATCAATGGACCCACCAGGTACAACCCCAAATCCATAAACACGGGCACCCTCATAGATATCATCCTTACCAACTTGCCTTCCAAATACACCTCTGCTGTCTTCAACCAAGATCTCAGTGATCACTGCCTCATTGCCTGCATCCGTAATGGGTCTTCGGTCAAACGACCACCCCTCATCACTGTTAAACGCTCCCTAAAACACTTCAGCGAGCAGGCCTTTCTAATCGACCTGGCCCGGGTATCCTGGAAGGATATTGACCTCATCCCGTCAGTAGAGGATGCCTGGTTATTCTTTAAAAGTGCCTTCCTCACCATCTTAAATAAGCCACCCCCGTTCAAAACATGTAGAACCAGGAACAGATATAGCCCTTGGTTCTCTCCAGACCTGACTGCCCTTGACCAGCACAAAAACATCCTGTGGCGTTCTGCATTAGCATCGAATAGCCCCCGTGATATGCAACTTTTCAGGGAAGTCAGGAACAAATATACACAGTCAGTTAGGAAACCTATGGCTAGCTTTCTCAATCAGAAATTTGCATCCTGCAGCACAAACTCAAAAACGTTCTGGGACACTGTAAAGTCCATGGAGAATAAGAGCACCTCCTCCCAGCTGCCAACTGCACTGAGGCTAGGAAACACTGTCACCACCGATAAACCCACTATAATTGAGAATTTCAATAAGCATTTTTCTACGGCTGGCCATGCTTTCCACCAGGCTACCCCTAGCCCGATCAACAGCCTTCCACCCCCCACAGCAACTCACCCAATCCTTCCCCATTACTCCTTCACCCAAATCCAGATAGCTGATGTTCTGAAAGAGCTGCAAAATCTGGACCCCTACAAATCAGCCGGGCTAGACAATCTGGACCCTCTCTTTCTAAAATGATCTGCCGAAATTGTTGCAACCCCTATCACCAGACTGTTCAACCTCTCTTTTGTATCGTATGAGATTCCCATAGATTGGAAAGCTGCCGCGGTCATCCCCCTCTTCAAAGGGGGAGACACTCTAGACCCAAACTGCTACAGACCTATATCTATCCTACCCTGCCGTTCTAAGATCTTTGAAAGTCAAGTTAACAAACAGATTACCGACCATTTTGAATCCCAGCGTACTTTCTCCGCTATGCAATCTGGTTTCAGAGCTGGTCATGGGTGCACCTCAGCCACACTCAAGGTCCTAAACGATATCATAACCGCCATTGATAAGAAACATTACTGTGCAGCCGTATTCATCGACCTGGCTAAGGCTTTCGACTCTGTAAATCACAACATTCTTATCGGCAGACTGAACAGCCTTGGTTTCTCAAATGATTGCCTCGTCTGGTTCACCAACTACTTCTCTGATAGAGTTCAGTGTCTCAAATCGGAGGGCCTGTTGTCTGGATCTCTATGGGGGTGCCACAGGGTTCAGATCTCGGGCCGACTCTCTTCTCTGTGTACATCAATGATATCGCTCTTGCTGCTGGTGGTTATTTGATCCACCTCCACAGTTCCTCTGTGAAGATGGAAGAACATTCTAGAAGGACAACCATCTCTGCAGCACTCCACCAATCAGGCCTTCATGGTAGATTGACCAGACTGAAGCCACTCATCAGTAAAAGGCACATGACAGCCCGCTTGGAGTTTGCCAAAAGTCACCTAAAGGACTCAGACCATGTGATCAAGATTATCTGGTCTGATGAAACCAAGATTGAACTCTTTGGCCTGAATGACAAGCGTCACATCTGGAGGAAACCTGGCACCATCCCTACGGTGAAGCGTGGTGGTGGAAGCATCGTGCTGTGGGGATGTTTTCAGCTACAAGGACTGGGAGACTAGACAGGATCGAGGGAAAGATGAACGGAGCAAAGTACAGAGAGTGATCCTTGATGAAAACCTGCTACAGAGTGGACTGGGATGAAGGTTCACCTTCCAACAGGACAACGACACTAAACACACAGCCAAGACAACGCAGGAGTGGCTTCGGGACAAGTCTCTGAATGTCCTTGAGTGGCCCAGCCAGAGCCCGGGCTTGAACCTGATCTAACATCTTTGGATGGTAGCTGTGCAGCGACACTCCCCATCATACCTGACAGAGCTTGAGAGGATCTGCAAAGAAGAATGGGAGAAACTCCTCAAATACATGTGTGCCAAGCTTGTAGTGTCATACCCAAGAGACTTGAGGCTGTTACTGATGCCATAGGTGCTTCAACAAAGTACTGAATAAAGGATCTGAATACTTGATATTTCAGTTTTAGATTTTTAATGCATTTGCAAAATGTTCTAAAAACCTGTTTTTGCTTTGTCATTATGGGATAGTGTGTGTAGATTGATGATGAACAAAAAAAACAACTTAATTAATCAATTTTAGAATAAGGCTGCAACATAACAATGTGAAAAAAGTCAAGTGGTCTGAATACTTTCCGAATGCACTGTATATATTTACGGATATCTGACACTTCATTAGATATCAGATATGCATGCCCTTAATTTCATATACAGAGCTCCGATATTCTCCATAATGGGACAGTTTCTACATGCATCCAATCCGGGCCTCAGAAATCTCTCTGCTACCTTGAGTCAAGGTACGCACCTGATGTGTGTACCCCGTCTACATATTTTTAGAATATTTTAAGTCCGGAAAGGGTATGTGTCAGCATATTGACATATCTAAGCCTTTACTCTTTATTCCAAAGTGGTAGGCCACGCAAACTCACAGAACGGGACTGCCGAGTGCTGAAGCGCGTAGCACTACTGTCCTCAGATGCAACACCCACTACCGAGTTCCAAACTGCCTCTGGAAGCAAGGTCAGCACAAGAACTGTTTGTCGGGAGCTCCCTGAAATGAGTTTCCATGGCCGAGCAGCAGCACACAAGCCTAAGATCTCCATGTGCAATGCCAAGCATTGGCTGGAGTGGTGTAAAGCTCGACCCCAATGGACTCTGGAGCAGTGGAAACTAATTATCTGGAGTGATGAATCACTCTACACCATCTGTCAGTCTGACGGACTGCATAATACCAACTGTAAAGTTTGGTGGAGGAGGAATAATGGTCTGGGGCTGTTTGTTTATGGTTCGGGCTAAGCCCCTTAGTTCCAGTGAAGGGAAATCTTAACGCTACAGTATAAAATGACATTTTAGACACTTCTGTGCTTCCAACATTGTGTCAACAGTTTTGGGAAGGTCCTTTCCTGTTTCACCATGACAATGCCCCCGTGCACAAAGCGAGTTCCATGCAGAAATGGTTTGTCAAAATCGGTGTGGAAGTACTTGATTGACCTCAACCCCATCGAACACCTTTGTTATGAATTGGAATGCCGACTGTGAGCCAGGCATAATCGCCCAACATCAGCGCCCAACCTCACTAATGCTTTTGCGGCTGAATGGAAGCACGTTCCCACAGATATGTTCCAACAAACATATCATAGGAAAGCCTAGTGGAAAGCCTAACAAGAAGAGTGGAGGTTGTTATAGCAGCAAAGGGGGACCATGATTTTGGAATGAGATGTTCGACGAGCAGGAGTCCACATACTTTTGGGCATGTAGTTTATTTTCCGAAATGTATCACATCTGTAATCATTCCCTGATCATTTATGTATTCGTATTTCTAAAAAAAGTCATAATTTCAATATATATCCTTAGATGATATGTAATATTCATCCTTGTACAGTACCAGTGAAAGGTTTGGACACCTACTCATTCAATGAGTTTTCCTTATTTTTCCAATTTTCTACATTTTATGAAATAACACATATGGATTCATGTAGTAACCAAAAGAGTGTTAATTAAAGAAAAAATATATAATATATAAATAAATAAAAATGTATTCATTTTTTTAATTCAAAGTAGCCACCCTTTGCCTTGATGACAGCTCTTGGCATTCTCTCAACCAGCTTCACCTGGAATGCTTTTCCAAAAGTCTTGAAGGTGTTCCCACCTGAGCACTTGTTGGCTGCTTTTCCTTCACTCTGCGGTTTAACTCATCCCAATCCATCTCAATTGGGTTGAGGTCGGATGATTGTGGAGGCCAGGTCATCTGATGCAGCCCTCAATCACTCTCCTTCTTGGTCAAATAGCCTTTACACTGCCTGGAGGTGTGTTGGGTCATTGTCCTGTTGAAAAACAAATTATAGTCCCACTAACCGCAAACCAGATGGGATGGTGTATTGCTGCAGAATGCTGTGGTAGCCATGCTGGTTAAGTGTGCCTTGAATTCTAAGTGAATCACAGATAGTGTCACCAGCAAAGCACCCCCACACCATCACGCCTCCTCCTCCGTGTGTCACGGTGGGAACCACACAAGCATAGATCATTCACCTACTCTGCGTCTCACAAAGACATGGCGGTTAATACTAAAAATTGCACATTTGGAATCATCAGACCAAAGGACAGATTTCCACCGGTCTAATGTCCTTTGATGGTGTTTCTTGGCCCAAACAAGTCTCTTCTTCTTATTGGTGTACTTTAGTAGTGGTTTCTTTGCAGCAATTCGACCATGATGGCCTGATTCACACAGTCTCCACAGTTGATGTTGAGATGTGTCTGTTACTTGAACTCTGTGAAATATTTTTGGGGGTCGTCACTAGTTACCACTTGCCTGGCTACCCAGACTCCTTGCTCCGGCCAAAAGCTACACCATGCCCAAGGACATTAGTTTCTTCTCTGCAATGAGTCTGGATCAAACACATTCGGGGCCATCTGATAGGTTCAGAAACCGATGGGTTGGGCCAGAGCCAGAAGACACGTGGGTAACACAGCGGTTTGAAAATTCATCATTGGCTTTTATACTCTAACTGGTGAGAGACAGTTAGATCCAATCACTGATTACTTTGTTTTGTACAATGGCCCTCGTGGCAGTCTCTGACTAAGGTATGTAGCGAACGATAGAGAAGTGAAATGATTCAGTGAGTTAACACATCCAAAAAGTCATAATGATGGCTACACCCCACCTTAACATTTTTTCTTCTTAAAATCAGATTTTACAACTAACTCTAAACTTAACACGTTAAACTTTGAGTGGTTGCTTAAAGGCATCTGCATACTTATGTTCGGTTTGCTCCTAGCAGATCTTGGCTATGCGAACGTCTGTGCTGGCATACTCCCTTAAAAGACCTTTACTTGGAAATATGGAAAAAAGCTTCAATATTACCGTTTGTCCCTCTTGAGACGCCGTAGCAACATAGCCAGTACACACTTCCTCAAAATAAAATCAAGAAGTCTGTAATTAAGTCTGTAATTCATTTTGAAATTTTTGCTGATGTGGTCTTAGTTGTTCAATTTTACATCAAACTAAGATGTTTGGTGCAGTTTTTCTCAAGTAAAACATTTAGCATGAAAACTAGTCATCTCTCATTGAATGAAAACAAACACTTAATTGAAGAATCCCATCCATAGTTCCCACTCCTACTAGTAGTACTGTTGACCAATCACCGACAAAAGGGTTACGAAGGCTACCGAAATTAGCTACCGAAATTCGATTTTGAACAACTGAAGACCAAAACAAAAAACATCACAAAATGTTGTCATAATATATGCGCAAACTGTTTTGACTGGGAAGCATGTGACATGCTTCAATTTTCGTCCGGAAATAGAAAGTAACATATCATTCAAAAGCTACAGCACTTGTCTTTTTGGAAATCGAGGTCAAATCATACTGCTGGCGATGTCATAAGAATGCCCCCGCCACAGCAAGGGTCATTTTAAGATGTAATTAGGGTAATTTTAAGATGTAAGGCTTGAAAATCCATTCAGTCATTTTCGCACATTGTAGTACAACCCAAACCAGATTTTGCAGTGGTGGCGCTCTAAACATTTGCAAATTCCCATAGGAACACAACCATTTGAAATGCACAGGGCATGTGCAATGTGCCATGCCCTCATTTTTTGTCTTGCGGGAATGATATACATATGTGGAGAAAGCTGGAGTTGTTAGTTTGGTATGTCGTTGGTCTGTTGGTCCTTAAAATATATATATATTTTTATTTTGCCTTTATTTAACCAGGTAGGCAAGTTGAGAACAAGTTCTCATTTACAATTGCGACCTGGCCAAGATAAAGCAAAGCAGCAGACACATACAACAACACAGAGTTAGACATGGAGTAAAACAAACATACAGTCAATAATACAGTAGCAAAATAAGTCTATATACGATGTGAGCAAATGAGGTGAGATAAGGGAGGTAAAGGCCATGAAAAAGCCATGACAAAAAGGTCATGGTGGCGAAGTAAATAGAATATAGCAAATAAAACACTGGAATGGTAGATTTGCAGTGGAAGAATTTGCAAAGTAGAAATTAAAAAATGGGGTGCAAAGGAGCAAAATAAATAAATACAGTAGGGGAAGAGGTAGTTGTTTGGGCTAAATTATAGATGGGCCATGTACAGGTGCAGTAATCTTTGAGCTGCTCTGACAGCTGGTGCTTAAAGCTAGTGAGGGAGATAAGTGTTTCCAGTTTCAGAGATTTTTGTAGTTCGTTCCAGTCATTGGCAGCAGAGAACTGGAAGGAGAGGCGGCTAAAGGAAGAATTGGTTTTGGGGGTGACCAGAGAGATATACCTGCTGGAGTGGGGGACTTAACCTAGCAGGGTCTTGTAGATTACCTGGAGCCAGTGGATTTGGCGACGAGTATGAAGCCAGGGCCAGCCAACGAGAGCGTACAGGTCGCAATGGTGGGTTGAATATGGGGCTTTGGTGACAAAACGGATAGCACTTGTCGCGATACGAAACCTTCAGCCCCGCCCCTTGGCGGGCAGCGGGGTGCTAGAGGGGGTTTAGCGTCCCGTTCCCTGGATTGGACAGGGCACTATAGATACTTCAGGTTATCTCGGTATAACCAGGACCGCTTGCGTAGCCCTGCCTCTCTTTCTATATCAAAGCGTTGTCCGCGTAGAGAGGTCTTTTGCCTTGTCACTCTCAACGGTCAAGCTCTAGCTGGGATGTGTGAACCCCACCTTTATCCTCTAGACTCTTTGCTTCACCACTAATTGGTCCATGAGTTGTTATTAAGCACTAGTCCTACCAGTCTCTATATGATTTCCCTGTGGTTGAGTATTTCCCCTCTGTGATGTATCTAGTTTAAAGTGTGAAGACCTTTAGTCAACTTAGTCTCACTACTCTGCCCGTCGGCTATGTATCGTTTGGAAGATAAAACTTAGATAGATCGATAAGACAATTAAATGAATCACTACTGGACACACCTTCCTCCTTGTCTTTTAATGGTAACTCATTCTGTCATCGAACATTGATCCCTGTTTCCAGTGTCCCGGTAGCGGGGAGTGTCAGAGTTGTTATCTCCCGTGCCGTTAACTGTCTTTGAGAGAACCTTTTACTCGAGACAAAATAAGACTACCGTTTATTTTTGAAAACACTCTGTTTTTTGTCTTTTACAATCAAACACACTTCAAAATACACAATTTGTTACTCGGTCACACACAGCGTTAATCAAAAACATGCAATTGACTTAATGCTCTTATAAAATGCCTGCTAGAATGATAACACTTATCTCTATATTAAATATTTGTAATAGTTATTTAATTACCTTTGAGAGATGACGAGGAGACCCACAAGATCAGGAGCAGAGTTTCAATCGGTCAGAGTTATTTTATAATTTAGTTAGTAGCGACTCCCCTCTACTGGCTGAGAGGTTGACTTGAAGTCGGCGGTTTACTAAATTGAGAGATTCAAGTTTGGACTGGATGGATGAGAGAACCCGCTGGTGATTCCCTGCCCCAAATGGAATATCAAAAAGTCTGTGTCCGCAACGAGGTCGAGATGCTGAGCTCAATCGAGAGGTTCCGGAGAACACTTCTGGATATATTTGCATCAACACCCACGCGCCTGGCGCAAAATCACAGGGTCAATTCAGACATCCATAAGAGAAAGCAAACATAACCTTAAGGTCTAGAGTGGCTCTCAACCCCGTTGAACTACCGCAGTGTCAGTGGCCCGCAACAAGGTTGAGATGCTGAGCTCAATCGAGAGGTTCCGGAGAACACTTCTGGATATATTTGCATCAGCACCCACGCGCCTGGCGCAAAGGAGAGTCACTTCTCAGATCCAACAAGTTAGAATCTTTTAAGTAATTTGAGTCAGGTGTCAATTTACCCGAAGTCAAATGGTTGTCTAAATGAATTCAGAATTCAAGAAGTCAGCGCCAAAGTAATGGCACATGTCTCTTTATATACCTTTTGATTCTCTGCACCCGATCTGCTGCTCCTCCCATTCCCCCAGAGCAGAGAGGGTGATGACATATCTTACAACAGGAAATACTTTTCTTACAGTTCATATATGGGCCTCTGGTCATGACAGAGCCTATTACTCTAGTAACAATGAGGAAATGCCTTTTTTACAGTGCGCATATGGGCCTCTGTTTATGACAGTGCCCTTACTCTATCAGCAATGAGTCTATCAGCTGTTCCCATTCAGAGGTGTCACTTGAGGCAGAGGGTGATTCTTCCTGACACCAGTCAGGTTCAATAGTTGGTTGGCTTGAGTCGTCTTCTGGTGGCTTTGCCCAATCCGGTAATTCAGTAGGCGAGGTCATCTCTGTCTCTACCCTTGGTGGGTAAGACAGGGGAAGAGGACCAGGAGGTAGATCCATTTGGCGTTTTACTACACACTGTAATAGACTGCATCCAATTTATTCAGTAGGATATTGGAGGCTATTTTGTAAATGGCATCGCCGAAGTCGAGGATCGGTAGGATGGTCAGTTTTAAGAGGGTATGTTTGGCAGCATGAGTGTGAAGGATGCTTTGTTGCGAAATAGGAAGCTGATTCTAGATTTAATTTTGGATAGGAGGTGTTTATCGTGAGTCTGGAAGGAGAGTTTACAGTCTAACCAGACACCTAGGTATTTGTAGTTGTCCGCATATTCTAAGTCAGAACCGTCCAGAGTAGTGATGCTGGACGGGTGGGCAGGTGCAGGCAGCGATCGGTCGAAGAGCATGCATTTAGTTTTACTTGTATTTTAGAGCAGTTGGAGGCCAAGGAAAGGAGAGTTATATGGCATTGAAGCTCGTCTGGAGGGTTGTTAACACAGTGTCCAAAGAAGGGCCAGAAGTATACAGAATGGTGTCGTCTGCGTAGAGGTGGAACAGAGACTCACCAGCAACAAGAGCGACTTCATTGATGTATACCGAGAAGAGAGTCGGCACAAGAATTTAACCCTGTGGCACCCCCATAGAGACTGCCAGAGGCCAGGACAATAGGCTTTGACACACTGAAATCTATCAGATAAGTAGTTGGTGAACCAGGCGAGGCAATCATTTGAGAAACCAAGGCTATCGAGTCTGTCGATGAGGATGTGGTGATTGACAGAGTCGAAAGCCTTGGCCAGGTCAATGAATACGGCTGCACAGTATTGTTTCTTATCGATGGCGGTTACGATATTGTTTAGGACCTTGAGCGTGGCTGAGGTGCACCCATGACCAGCTCTGAAACCAGATTGCATAGCGGAGAACGTGCGGTGGGATTCGAAATGGTCAGTAATCTGTTTGTTGACTTGGCTTTCGAAGACCTTAGAAAGGCAGTGTAGGATAGATATAGGTCTGTAGGCAGTTTGGGTCAAGAGTGTCCCCCCCCCTTTGAAGAGGGGGATGACCGCAGCTGCTTTCCAATCTTTGGGAATCTCAGACGACACGAAAGAAACGTTGAACTGGCTTGTAATAGGGGTTGCAACAATTTCGGCAGATCATTTTAAAAAGAGAGGGTCCAGATTGTCTAGCCCGGCTAATTTGTAGGGGTCCAGATTTTGCAGCTCTTTCAGAACATCAACTGACTGGATTTGGGAGAAGGAGAAATGGGGAAGGCTTGGGCGATTTGCTGTGGGGGGTACAGTGCAGTTGACCGGGGTAGGGGTAGCCAGGTGGAAAGCATGGCCAGCCGTATGTCACGTTCTGACCTTTATTTCTGTTGTTTTTGTCATTATTTAGTATGGTCAGGGCGTGAGTTGGGGTGGGCAGTCTGTATTTGTTTTTCTATGATTTGGGGATGTCTATGTTTCGGCCTAGTATGGTTCTCAATCAGAGGCAGGTGTCATTAGTTGACTCTGATTGAGAATCATACTTAGGTAGCCTGGGTTTCACTGTTTGTTTGTGGGTGATTATCTATGTTAGTTGCTTCTGTCAGCACAGTCCTTATGATAGCTTCACGGTCGTTATTTGTTTATTGTTTTTGTATTCAGTGTTCAGTACTTTCTTTAATTAAATATTCATCATGAACACATACCACGCCGCATTTTGGTCCTCCGGTCCTTCTCGCCTCTCCTCTTCAGATGAAGAGGAGGAAGACCGTGATACCGTAGAAAAATGCTTATTGAAATTCTCAATTATAGTGGATTCATCGGTGGTGACATCAGTGCAGTGGGCAGCTGGGAGAAGGTGTTCTTATTCTCCATGGACTTTACAGTGTCCCAGAACGTTTTTGAGTTTGTGTTGCAGGAAGCAAATTTCTGCTTGAAAAAGCTAACTGCCTGTGTATATTGGTTTCTAACTTCCCTGAAAAGTTCACGGGGGCTGTTCAATGCTAATGCAGAATGCCATAGGATGTTTTTGTGTTGGTTAAGGGCAGTCAGGTCTGGAGAGAACCAAGGGCTGGCTATATCTGTTCCTGGTTCTACATTTCTTGAATAGGGCATGCTTATTTAAGATGGTGAGGGAGTCATTTAAAAAAAATAACCAGGCATCCTCTACTGACGGGATGAGGTCAATATCCTTCCAGGATACCTGGGTCAGGGCGATTTAGAAAGGCCTGCTCGATGAAGTGTTTCAGCGAGCGTTTGACAGTGATGAGCGGAGGTCGCTTGACCGCTGACCCATTACAGATGCAGGCAATGAGGCAGTGATCGCTGAGATCTTGGTTGATAAACAGCAGAGGTGTATTTAGAGGGCAAATTGGTTAGGATGATATCTATGAAGGTGCCCATGTTTACGGCTTTGGGGTGGTACCTGGTAAGTTCATTGATCATTTGTGTGAGATTGAGGGCATCAAGCTTAGATTGTAGGATGGCTGGGGTGTTAAGCATGTTCTAGTTTAGGTCACCAGCAGCACGAGCTCTGAATATAGATGGGGGGCAATCAGTTCACATATGGTGTCCAGAGCACAGCTGGAGATAGAGGGTGGTCTATAGCAGGAGGCAACGGTGAGAGACTTGTTTTTAGAGAGTTGGATTTTTAAAAGTAGAAGTTCAAATTGTTTGGGTACAGACCTGGATAGTAAGACAGAACTCTGCAGGCTATCTCTGCAGTATATTGCAACACCGCCCCCGTTCTATCTTGTCTGAAAATGTTGTAGTTGGGGATGAAAATTTCAGAGTTTTTGGTGGTCTTCCTAAGCCAGGATTCAGACACGGCTGGGACATCCGGGTTGGCAGAGCGTGCTAAAGCAGTGAATAAAGCAATCTTAAGGAGGAGGCTTCTAATGTTAACATTCATGAAACCAAGGCTATTACGGTTACAGAAGTCATCAAAAGAGAGCACCTGGGCAATTGGAGTAGAGCTAGGCACTGCAGGGCCTGGATTCACCTCTACATCACCAGAGGAACAGAGGAGGAGTAGGATAGGGGTACGGCTAAAAGCTATGAGAATTGTTTGTCTAGGACATCCGGAACAGGGAGTAAAATGAGGTTTCTGGGGGCGATAAAATAGCTTCAAGGTTTAATGTACAGACAAAGGTATGGTAGGATGTGAATACAGTAATACAATATAATAAAATATAATATAAATCATATAAAGTAATACAATAGTAATACAATATCAACAGTAAAGTATCATTAAACTGACTTTTCAGAACTCTGGTACTGCCAGATTGAGATTTCTATCACCTGGCACATGCGCAAAACCATGTAAACTCCTACAAGATTTAAGGTTTGAAAGTGTGAATCGCGTGCATGTGCGTACGTCTTGTGCACGTGCCATTGGTTATTAACAAAAAAAATGATGAGCCACACATAGACACTCATGTTTTGAAATCGGTTTAATAATACATTCCTGTGGATCTTTTGTCAAAATAAGGACCAACCGCACAGATAACCCGTAGAATGAGTTCAAATGTAATTTTATTCAACATTCTGGCTTAAGAGGAAACGGTCACATTTTTTGCAGTGCTTTGTTTCAGACTGATTATCAAGAATTGGAATCACTGTCTGATTTATTAAGCCATGCACAGTGATCAGAGCAGGATGGGCTCCTCTTCTCTGAGTCGGAGACTCATGCTTCAGCATAGGTGCTAAATGCAGTGGGTCCCTATGTTTACTGGGGTCCTATACACATAACGGCATGGTACAGAGGGAAATCTTCCCTAAATGTTAATCAAAGATAAGTTTCGTTTTTTTATCTTGCTGTTTAGGTCAGGAAAGGTGAAAAGTCAAATCCATATCAACTCCTATTTGCAACCGCTGGGAGTATCTAGCTAGATCAGGGTTTCACAAACTTGGTCCTGTGGCCCCCCTGGGTGCACGTTTTGGTTTTTGCCCCAGCACTACAAAACTGATTCAAATAACCAACTCATCATCAAACTTTGATTATTTGAATCAGCTGTGTTGTGCTGGGGCAAAAATGAAAACATGCACCTAGGGAAGGCCCCAGGACCGAGTTTGGGAAACCCTGAACTAGATCAACATGATTTTATACAAAAATATAAATGCAACATGCAACAATTTCAACAATTTTACTGAGTTACAGTTCAAATAAGGAAATCAGTCCGTTTATCCATTGGGGAGACAGGCCCAGCCAATCAGAATTTGTTTTTCACCACAAAAGGGCTTTATTACAGACATAAATACTCCTCAGTATCATCAGCTGTCCAGGTGGCTGGTCTCGGACAATGCCCACAGGTGAAGAAGCCAGATGTGGAGGTCCTGGGCTAGCGTGGTTACACGTGGTCTATGGTTGTGAGGCTGGTTGGACGTACTGCCAAATTCTCTAAAACTACGTTGGAGGTGGCTTATGGAAGAGAAATTAACATTCAATTCTCTGGCAACAGCCCCTGCAGTCAGCATACCAATTTCACGCTCCCTCAAAATTTTGTGGCATTGTGTTGTGTGACAAAACTGCACAATTTAGAGTGGCCTTTGTCCCCAGCACAAGGTGCACCTGTGTAATGATCATGCTGTTTAGTCAGCTTATTGATATGCCATACCTGTCAGGTGGATGAATTATCTTGGCAAATGAGAAATGCCCACTAACAGGGATGTAAACTAATTTGTGCACAACATTTGAGAGAAATAAGATTTTTCTGCATATGGAACATTTCTGGGATCTTTTATTTCAGCTCATGAGACATGGGACCAACACTTTACATGGTGCGTTCATATTTTTGTTTAGTATATGTGCTAGCCTTTGTTCTAGGTGTGATACACACTTCTTAATATACTGAATATATGGTGAGTTTCTTTCTTGCAGCCCTACGGTACTTAAATTAGCTATATGTTTGCATTGTAATTTCAGAAAATGTCCTTAATATACAGTATCTACAGTAATAGTGGAAAGATAGTTTCACAATATTTACCCCCCAAAAAACATATTGGAGCCACACAAAATTGCATTTTAATGGTGCAGCCTTCTTATTGGTCAACAAAAGATGGACCATCTCTTGTTGTCAGATTGACTGGGGCCAGCAATGGGCAAACTTCTAACATCTCTCAGCCCCAGTTCATTTGACAAGAAATTTGTTCGCCCCCATTAATTTTACAATATTTTTTTTTACCAAAAAGAAGGCTGCACCATTAGAATGCACTTTTAGTTGGGCCCAATAACATTTTTGGGGATGAAATGTTGTGAAACACCAATGTTCCACTATTTCTGTAGATATGACATTTGACATTACAATGCAAAAATATTACATACAGCTCATTTAATGTATTTGTGTCTGAGCTCCCTCACAGTATCTTCTGATCTTTATTTTATTTCAAATTGTGTCCAATTAAGACCTAAACAATGAGGTGAGTTATTACTAATCAGCCACCTCAATTGATCAATCAAGTAAACGGATGGAGTGAAAAACAATGTGCCCATGGAATGAGTCTGACAGGAGTCTAATAACCAAGTAACGTTTTTCATGTCAAGGAGATACTGTTGCCATGTCAGTTTCAGAACTGAACTGGTATTATTTAGCTACTGCACTACATGTGGTCAGAACTGGCATCTAAAATAATTTAGTTTTTATATGATTATTTGGATTCAGACATTGTCCATTTCCATCACACAAAGAACAAAACAAGTACAACCAAATTTTTATTGGTTTGTTTATACCAATCATTACACAGATACATCTATAAACAAAGGATAAAAGAACTGTACACTTGTACTTGATACCTAAACCCCACATGAATATTGCTACTGCTGGTTTGTGTATTTGACAGCTCAAATGGATGTAGTTTCTCAGCATCCAAGGAACCATAATCGTCAGTATATTTAACTTATGTACTTCTTTAGCTTGGCTAAGAACACAATTCCATTTTTACCATACTCACAATGTACCATTACACACTGCATATAGAAAGTTGAAAACCCCTTTTAATAGCAGCTATACAAATTTATTGCAATGCTATCACAGAACAGAGACAACAAATTACACCCAATGCACAGGCCTATTAGGGAGGAACTCCAGTACTAGGGAATAGGTTTATTAAGCAGAATGGTAAAGAAAAACATAATGAGTACAAGAGTTAACATATGGAACACAGTTTAAACACCTTAAAATGGTTTCCTCATTATAAACAAAACAATGTGTTCCCCCTTGAGTTAATTCATCCCCACCACACAATGCAGGTTACGTATACCTTCCCTCATATAGCCTATGGAATGTTAGTCTCTCAGACAAGCTCTCTGTTGTTTTGACCGGATCCTGTAAACGACGTGCTTGCATGTTCTTGGTGTAGTAACCTGTCCCATTCCCACCCCATATCGAAAATAAAAACCGTTGACATTTACAATGACCGTAATTGTTCCAGAGATGTAAAAACATGGGATGCAATGAAATCCCCATCTCAAATTGTATTTTTTATTTCATAAAAAAATGTGTTTCTACAATCAAACTACTAAAAAACCTGCATTTAGAAAATAGTCGATAAAAATATACCCCTGAATTGTACAAGAAAAAGAGGTACAGGGAGCACTGATAAAAGATGTGGTTTGAGAGATGTTATTCGGCTGCCTCTTCCTCCTCTTTCTGTTCAGGTTCTTCTGGTGCCTAAATTTAAAACATAATGGAATAAAACCGTTGCAATAGTTGAGAGAACTTATTTATAATTGACATTCAATATATTATGTTTAAAACAGTATAAGATCATAAACTATCAATTTTATGTGTTTTTCTTGTCCTTATAGGACAAACTGCCTACATATCCCAGCAGTCCCTTACATCTTCCTCAGCTTTGGCTTCTCCATTCTCTGCAGGCACCTCCTTCTCAGGCTCGGTCTTTTTCACCTCTTTAGCCTTCTTGGGCTTAGGTGCTGCCTTCTCCTTCTGGAAATAAATATGTTTAATGGGATAAGACACCGTAAGTCCTAATTGCAATTAATTTACTATTAAATGCACATGTGTAATGTCTGCACTTCCTCACCTTTGGCTTGGGCTCTGCCTTTGCAATTGCAGGTTTCTGCAATGAAAGATTTGTGATTATTTGCTGAAATTCTGTTTTTGGGTGCATCTTTAATTAAAGTGTCAATAATGGTGTGTAATACTCACATTTACCAACCTCTCAGATCTCCTCTTAGGCTGAAATATTTCAAAAGAAAATACCAATTATTTACTCATATAAATGGGACAACGTTTGACATGTGTTGCTGCTGACCCCTGGTGTCAGAACAATGGAATTGTATTTAACATTTTACAACCAGCGATCACCTTGATTAAATACAACACACATTATATTTCAGTAAGATGTGTATGACTCACCTCTGCTGCCTCAACATCAGCGTTTGCCTATAATAATAATAAAATGTTAGTGACAGCTCAGCAGGGCAACCGTGTCAAGTGGGTTTTACTGGGTGAGGGACAGTTTAAATGCCAAGAGTATTAGGGCAATAATGTAATCCCCCAAAAGGCGTATAGGGAGGTAAGGAAAAGCATTGCAGCGTGTTATGGTCAGTCTCGATATAACTGCTTATTATTCCTTTTTAAAAAAAAATATACATCACCCACGAGCTATCTAATAAACGGATAATAGTGTCAACTTGCTCAGATCATGTTCCCATTTCCTATGACTATACCATGTTGCCTGTAATCTCTACGGAGAGGGGGGAATACCGACTCCGCCTACTCCCGACGCATTCATTCACTCGTGATGAATGGGATTTGCCAGGCAACATGACTGTGCTCGCTACTCCGACCAGACAGTCTACTATGCGTTCCCGCCATTCATTCGAATTTCAAACTCCGAGATCCTCAGCGATTCTCCAAATGGTTACAGAATCTACTAGAATCCCCAGCAACAAGAGCGCCTCTGTGATGTCGACGAAACGCCATTGCATAACCCAGAATTGGCTCGAGCCAACAAAAGGGCACACGGAAATGTAATTAAACCAAATATTTTAACGATGCAGCCTGTTACATTAGCTCACTTAAACGCATTTTACGTAGTTTAACTATGAACTTTTATATTGAAAAATAAAAAAAACGTCGTCAGTGTTCCCCTTGCCCACAAGGGCAGCCATGACACAAGTCTTCGTGCCCTTTTCAAAGCGCCCTAGAAGCAGTCTTCTGCGTGTGCATACCGCCCACCGTCGTGCGTTGAGCATTATGTTACCAACAATTAAGTTATATTGTAATGATGCAGTGTTTCAATACGTGTAAATGCAATGTAATCTAAATGTTATTTGCAATGACTTTGCCTAGTAAAAAAAAAATCGGTCACCAACTTTATTTCTGCAGAATCGCCATCTTACGACGTAGCTAGCGACCTACACCTCTTTGTCCTTTTATAGGTTAATGTATTTGTAAACAACCACCACGAAGACGTGACAAAACCCCAATTTGAAATAGATCTGATATAGTAAATATTAAACACCAAACATGTAACCAGTCCTAATTTTCGAAGACTAAAATCACAGCGTGAATAGGTAGAAAACCCGCCATTTCCCAAATCAAAACAGTCCGATACATTTTAAACTCTTGATTCAACACAGCAGTGCAACAATGTTGGAGCGGAACAAAACATGGATATGCGGCAACATTTCACATGCAAAAATAAATGCATTTGTTTTTTCTATCAAAGGATATATACAACCCATAAAACATATCCCACTTACTTTGCTCCTTTTAGGCATGGCTGTTTTGCGTATAAGTTCAAATAAAGAAGGAACTGTTCCAAAACGGAGCAAGAAAAATACTGTATGTTGGTATAAGATTCAAACACTACGTTCTATTACAGCGTAGCAAACCTTAATGTTCCATTGGAACAAAACTAGCTCAAACCGGATTGGATTCTCCCCCTCCCTCCCTATTGAATTCATTATAGCATCAATCTGACGGACAAGCTACTCTCCGCCCCTGGTAGCCATTGATTGGCTTTAGGAGCCGTCAACACATTTTCAAATCATAGCGAGATACCTGTGTGGATAATTTTACATGGCAATCAGATCTATATTTATTTGTCTTCAGCTGAGCACTCATCAGGGGGTAACTATGACACATTTTTGTTTTCATCTCCATATCGTTTTGCCCATATACCTTTTTTTTTTTGCAAAAGGTTAAAACTGCAAGCTCCACATACGGATATTCCCTAAACTTACACACAATACCCCTTATTATCAGCATATTAGGCTACCAACAATGCATTATCTTAATACATATATTTGAGAAAAATAAAGACAACAGTCCAAGTTCACTAGGCAAAAATACAAAGTATTCAGTAAAAATACCCTGCACCCTGGGTAGAAAGCGAAAGGTGTGTGCTTCCCTAGCGACGGCTATTGTAAATAATCAAAGGAAAATGGCGACCGGGTAGGTCCGGTTGCTATTGCAACATTGTCAAAAGGTTGTTACCGTCAATTTCCTCCTATGTGAGTATATAATTCAAGCGGCAACGTTTACAAATTGTAGCCCTATTTTACCGGTAAAGCTGTGTTCAAACTCTGATGTTGTGTCGACATGTGTCTCTGTAATAGTCTAGCACAGGGACATGATGTTCGTTCTCCTACTGGGAGAGATTGACAAAGACCCGCAAACATTTAATGGCTGGTGATGGTGACTCAGAGTTTATCTCCCTCTCCAAAACTGTCATCTGCTCTTCAACCTTATGACAATCCTTCCTGGCTCTTTTTAGCACCATAAGCGTTGCAGGCTGAAGAGTAAGGCATCTCCGTGATATACGGGTAAATGCCACATTTGGGAATATATAAAAACAAAAATGTCATTGATTTTACTGAGTTACAGCTCATATGAGAAAATCTGTCAATTTAATTAAATTCATTAGGCCCAAATCTATGGATTTCACGAGTGGGAATACAGATATGTCACAGATATACCCCCCAAAAAAAAACAATGGGCCTCAGGAGCTTGTTCGGGGTATATTTGTGCATTCAAATTGCCATTGATAAAATGCAATTGTGTTCATTGTCTGTAATTTGTCTGTAATTTATGCCTGCCCATACCATAACCCAACCATGGGGCACTCTGTTCAAAACGTTGACATCAGTTAACTGCTCGCCCACACAGCGCCGTACTTATGGTCTGCGGTTGTGGGGCCGGTTGGACAAAATACCAAATTCTCTAAAACGATGTTTGAGGTGGCTTATGGTAGAGAAATTAACATTCAATTTTCTGGCAACAGCACTGTTAGACATTCCTGCAGTCAGCACACCAATTGCACACTTCATCACATCTGTGGTGTTGTGTGACAAAACTGCACATTTCAGAGTGGCCTTTTATTGTCCCCAGCGCAAGGTGCACCTGTGTAATGATCGTGGTGTTTAATTATCTTCTTGATATGCCACACCTGTCAGGTGGCTGAATTGTCTTGGCAAGGGAGAAATGCTCAGTACTAGGGATGTAAACAAATTTGTGCATTTTAAAGAAATAAGCTTTTTGTGCATATGGAAAATGTCTGGGATCTTTAATTTCAGCTCATGAACATGGGACCAATACTTTACATGTTGTTTATATTTTTGTTCAGTGTTGTACACAGAAATCTGGTAAACAACATCACATGTGGAATGGATGGGCAAGCAGTCTGCTTTGCATATCTCATGGTTAAGTGCATTGACAGTGATGTTGATCCAAGGGAGATTTCCGCATAAGTATAATTTAAATCTTCTCAGATCCACAAACACCAAATCCTGTTTTGACCACAGTAGCAAATAGAATACTGTCCATGTATGTTTCCATCAAATCATTAACAGGAGATGACGCTGGGCCAATTGTGCGCCACCCTATTGGACAACCAATCATGATACAGCCTGGAATCGAACAAGGGTCTGTAGTGACGCCTCTAGGACTGAGATGCAGTGCCTTAGACCGCTGTGCCACTCGTGACTCTAATCTGCCATGAATTGGTGCTAATTCGTTTATTTTGTGCGAGTAACCTTACTGCACAGTTCACGGCCAGAATGGCCAAGTCCAGAATGACATGTTGATTTTATGAGTATGCTTTCTCAATGGGAGTCATACGTTGACAGTCGGCAGAGATGACGCGTTCATATCCATACAATTTCCACAGACAGAAAGTTCAGATGTGTTAAACTTTTGACGGGCCGATGGATACGCAACCATCCGTTTAGAAAAAAGAGCATTTTAAACAGCTAGGACAGTATACCATATACCAGGGTATTTGGAAATAGCTACTAGATTTTTAAAATTGTAATACCGTTAACTATTTATTTTAAGTTCAGCTACTTATTAATTAAATACCTGCATTCAACTTGAGCAATAGGTTAGAATATAAATCAGATTGTGTTTTTCATTTTGAGTTTACCATAGTTCCCTAGAACAGTTGAGCCATTTATGTTTGTTTGTAAATAGCACAAAGCGGGAGCAGGTCCAACTGTGTATTGACAGGGGTCCTGTTATATACTGAAAGTCACCTGTGTTATTTTTGCTTCAATAGAGTGATCAGGGACCTGCAACTATAGTTTTCCTTCACAGAAAATACATTAATTTTCCTCAGATGACAACAGAAGTGCAACTCTATTTGGCTGGCTTCCACACAAAGCTAAATTAGCTTACAATGAAAAAGCAAAATATTTTTTGCAAAAACTATACATGGCCATACTTCTGTTTTATAATAGAAAGAATGTAGCCAGCTACATTTCCTAACTTTTTTTCTCAAAGTTAATCTTGCATTTTACCAGAGAAAAGTAGGCTGGCTACACAGAAAAGTACCATAGTAAATTAGCTACACATAAGTCAGAGTGCTGTCTGTCTGCTGATAGAATGCTGTTTGTGAATTCTAGAGAGGTTTAACTGAAACACCAAATGAGTCTGATGCTGAGTAGAAATTTAAATAAGAAGCATTTCAGATCTGTGTTTACAAAACACAGCAAGATATTTCTTATGCATTTTCTTTTTTTTCTGCGTTAAAACAAATTGTTCTGCGTCAACACGTACCCTGCGTTTAACTTGCAACTTATCTAAGTGGCTGAATTAATAAGGTGACTGGACAAATTTGGACTTTATGCCATGTTTGAGAAGTCAAAGCCCTTTAAATGCGTTATCTGTACAGCTGCCACTGCAGCTCCTCTCCGTTCTCGGCTGTCTACTTCTCCCCATCTTCTCTGAGCAGGCATGCCCGTTGCCCCGGCGACTCCAGACTCCACACAGACACAGCGTGTACACATGCTGCTCCAGAGCCAGTACTCTTCATGTGCACAATGTCTCTCATTCGCTTCTAAATGTCCAAACTCACCAAAAATTATATTTGGTTGCTCCTACTTCCTACCTACAGTACATTTGGAAATTATGGTAAATTCAATTGATTGGACATGATTTGGAAAGGCACAGATCTGTCTATATAAGGTCCCACAGTTGAGGGTGCATGTCAGACCAAAAACCAAGCCATGAGGTTGAAGGAATTGTCCATAGAGCTCCCAGACTGGATTGTGTTGAGGCACAGATCTGGGGAAGGGTACCAAAACATTTCTGCAGCTTTAAAGATCCCCAAGAACACAGTGGCCTCCATCATTCTTAAATAGAAGAAGTTTGGAACCACCAAGACACTTCGTAGAGCTAGCTGCCCGTCCAAACTGAGCAATCGGAGGGCCTTGATCAGGGGGTTGACCAAGAACCCGATGGTCACTCTGAAAGAGCTCCAGAGTTCCTCTGTGGAGATGGGAGAACCTTCCAGAAGGACAACCATCTCTGCATCATTCCACCAATCAGGCCAGATGGAAGCCACTCCTCAGTAAAAGGCACATGACAGCCTGCTTGGAGTTTGCCAAAAGGCACCTAAAGGAGAAACAAGATTCTCTGGTCTGATGAAACTAAGATTGAACTCTTTAGTCTGAGTTCCAAGGGTCACGTCCGGAGGAAACCTGGCACCATCCCTACGGTGAAGCATGGTGGTGGCAGCATCGTGCTGTGGGGATGTTTTTCAGCAGCATGGGGCTGGGAGACGAGTCAGGATTGAGGGGAAAATGAAAACCTGCTCCAGAGCGCTCAGTAGTGCATTCGAAAGTATTTAGACCCCTTGATTTTGTTAAATTACAGCCTCATTCTAAAATTGATTCAATTGTTTTTTCCCCCTCATCAGTCTACACACAATACCCAATAATGACAAAGCAAGACCAGGTTTTTTATTTTAGATAGCTGGCCGCTAGATTTACCAATCAAAAAATGTTTTGCTGACATGGGCTAATTGAGTGACTCAGTGAATGACATAACGAGGAAAAACTGCTGATGTGTAAAAGTCTTGCTTGCTTCTCTCTCCTCATTGTATTGTTATTTTTTCATTTTGGTTAGTTGATCTGCAGGCCACCAGTTGCCCATCTCTGTTCTAAAGAGAGATTTGTTTTATCTCAAGTCCACACATACAAGTATGCATTGTTCCCTTAACTTCTAGAGATTTTTGTCAAATTAAATGTAGCCTATATAATATTTACCATTAAAAACACTATTAGTATAATGAGACATGATGGAGGTATGGCCTTGTTAATATCACCAATTTTTCCTTCCTTTCTCTTAGCTGGTTTAGTAGGTGGGAAAACTCTACTGCACAATTTGCTCCATCTTTCTATATATGGGACTCGGTACATGTATGTTAAAAAGGATGTGGGGAAGAAAAAATAGAAGAAAACAAAGGGCTGGGAGGGAGTGGTGGCCAGGGGGGTTTCAGATAACTGCTCTGAGTGTTCACTTAGGAGGCCTCTGTCACAGCTGCAGCCTGTTGCCTTCTCTTGCCCTCTGTTTTCTCATTTTCCCGCTCGATCTCTTGAGTCCCTGACAGTAACAGAGGAAGGAAAAGGGCTCCCTTTCAAGAACGTGCCATTTAGCAGCACACCACTTCCACGGACCAGTGGTGACCCAATACAGGACCATTATTCTGTCCGAATGGAACTAATATATACTTGTAGATACTATACCCCATGCAGATTTATTTTAAGGGAAGAATGTGCTGAAAATTTCTGTCAAAGATAATTCTACCACTCCTCTATCATTTCAAATGTGAAACCAAAGCACAATGACACAGTGAAATAATTTAATGGAGAAGTTTTAATATCTTTAGGGTGTTAGCACCCTTAAATTAATTGTGATGCAGTAAATGCAGCGATCAGTATGAATACATGGAGGGTTTCAAATTAGAATCTCCCATAATCCTCAGGATAGAGCTTGAGGTGGATGAAGGAAGGTAAAGGTGACCTTGACGTGAGACACTTCCTGTGGCTTGACCAAAGCTTCTTTGAGGAGGGGCAACACTTCTGCTGACATCTCCACCCCTTCTAACCAGCTGCCGTACAGTCTCACCTGTTGGCCTTACAGTTCCACTGTGATACTGTCTCTGTGTCAGAAACCACACTCTGTTATCAGTTTGTATTATTCTCTCTTCCCCCAGTTAATTCCAGAAATGGTCAGCAGCCCACAGTCAAGTACGGTAAGCGATGTAAACCTGAGATGTATGGAGTATAAACTAAAATATATATATAATTAAAATTCATTGGTATATTTTCACAGTAGTTTGGCTTATTTCACAATCTTGCAATAGGAAACTATGCAAATATTTAATAGATGTGGGACTGGATGATGACGGACAGATGCACAGTCCAATGGGAGCAAGTGACAGAGAGTGACGTCCTCTCTCTGTCTCTCCCAGGCCATGCTGATGATGTCTCTGATCTGGAAGTACTATGCTGACCCAGTGACGGTTCTGCCCAGTAAGTGGCTTTTCTCCTCTAGAGCGAATGGTGGCTGCCCATCTGGAGTAGCAGGTAAGCCAGATTACAGTGCCTGCACTGAGAGGGGCTCTTAACACCAGGTGGGGTTGCATCTTCAATGGTTCCCTATGTAGTGCGCTATTGTATTAATGCTCTTCCAGGGATCCAGACTGCGACCATATAGTTGTATTTTGTTACCCTTTGACTTGGTTTTGCAAGTTACATTTTTTGTTGGTCACACTAGTGCGGGCTGTACATTCTACCTGGTCACCTCACTCAAAACATCTTGTTTTTTTTTGCGCATAAAACCATTATTTGGTCTAATGGTGAAGTGCATGATTCCTGTAATGAAAGTGTCTGCCCTGCTGCTGTGCCTGGTTCACACTTTTACAATTGAGATATTTTTTTATTTTTTTTATTTTACCTTTATTTAACCAGGCAAGTCAGTTAAGAACATATTCTTATTTTCAATGACGGCCTGGGAACAGTGGGTTAACTGCCTGTTCAGGGGCAGAACGACAGATTTGTACCTTGTCAGCTCGGGGGTTTGAACTCGCAACCTTCCGGTTACTAGTCCAACGCTCTAACCACTAGGCTACGCTGCCGCCCCATATATGATATGGCTTTGAAATACGGAGCTGTGCATCGGCCATTACGAGTGCACTAGGCCTCATTGGGTAGTAGGTTTGAACTTGGTAGGAAATCAATTGTGTTCAATGCATTGAACTCATTAAAACATTTATACATTTTCCCAAGTGTATAATAAGACATTTTTATTTCACCTTTATTTAACCAGGTAGGCCAGTTGAGAACAAGTTCTCGTTTACAACTGACCTGGCCAAGACAGCAAAGCAGTGCGACAAATTAGAAGGAAAAAAAACAGAAAATCACAGTGTAGGATTTTTAATGAATTTATTTGCAAATTATGGTGGAAAATAAGTATTTGGTAATAACAAAAGTTTATCTCAATACTTTGTTATATACCCTTTGTTGGCAATGACAGAGGTCAAACGTTTTCTGTAAGTCTTCACAAGGTTTTCACACACTGTTGCTGGTACTTTGGCCCATTCCTCCATGCAGATCTCCTCTAGAGCAGTGATGTTTTGGGGCTGTTGCTGGGCAACACGGACTTTCAACTCCCTCCAAACATTTTCTATAGGGTTGAGATCTGGAGACTGGCTAGGCCACTCCAGGACCTTGAAATGCTTCTTACAAAGCCACTCCTTCGTTGCCCAGGCGGTGTGTTTGGGATCATTGTCATGCTGAAAGACCCAGCCACGTTTCATCATCAATGCCCTTGTTGATGGAAGGTTTTCACTCAAAATCTCACGATACATGGCCCCATTCATTCTTTCCTTTACACAGATCAGTCGTCCTGGTCCCTTGGCAGGAAAACAGCCCCAAGGCATGATGTTTCCACCCCCATGCTTCACAGTAGGTATGATGTTCTTTGGATGCAACTCAGCATTCTTTGTCCTCCAAACACGACAAGTTGAGTTTTTACCAAAAAGTTATATTTTTATTTCATCTGACCATATGACATTCTACCAGTCTTCTTCTGGATCATCCAAATGCTCTCTAGCAAACTTCAGACGGGCATGGACATGTACTGGCTTAAGCAGGGGGACACGTCGGGCACTGCAGGATTTGAGTCCCTGGCGGCGTAGTGTGTTACTGATGGTAGGTATTGTTACTTTGGTCCCAGCTCTCTGCAGGTCATTCACTAGGTCCCCCTGTGTGTTCCTGAGATTTTTGCTCACCGTCCTTGTGATAATTTTGTCCCCGCGGGGTGAGATCTTGCGTGGAGCCCCAGATCGAGTGAGATTATCAGTGGTCTTCTATGTCTTCCATTTCCTAATAATTGCTCCCACAGTTGATTTCTTCAAACCAAGCTGCTTACCTATTGCAGATTCAGTCTTCCCAGCCTGATGCAGGTCTACAATTTTGTTTCTGATGTCCTTTGACAGCTCTTTGGTCTTGGCCATAGTGGAGTTTGGAGTGTGACTGTTTGAGGCTGTGGACAGGTGTCTTTTATACTGATAACAAGTTCAAACAGGTGCCATTAATACAGGTAACGAGTGGAGGACAGAGGAGTCTCTTAAAGAAGAAGTTACAGGTCTGTGAGAGCCAGAAATCTTGCTTGTTTGTAGGTGACCAAATACTTATTTTCCACCATAATTTGCAAATAAATTCATTAAAAATCCTACAATGTGATTTTCTGGATTTTTTTCTTCTCATTTTGTCTGTCATAGTTGAAGTTTACCTATGATGAAAATTACAGGCCTCTCTCATCTTTTTAAGTGGGAGAACTTGCACAATTGGTGGCTGACTAAATACTTTTTTGCCCCACTGTATATGTATGTGTGTATATATATATATATATATACTGTATCCCACACTATCTATTGAATTATCCGCTCTGTCACTGCTCATCCATATATTTTATATATTCTTATCCCATTCCTTTACTAGATTGTGTGTATTAGGTTTTGTTATGGAATTGTTAGATATTACCTGTTAGATACTGCTGCACTGTCGGATCTAGAAGCCTAAGCATTTCACTACACTCGCAATAACATCTGCTAACCATGTGTATGTGACCAATAAAATTTGATTTGATTTGATGAAACTTGCTCTCATGAGGACCGCTACAGGAAAAGACCCAGAGTTGCCTCTGCTGCAGAAGTTCATTAGTTACCATTCTCAGAAATTGCAGCCCAAATAGTACACATAAAGATGAAGGCAAATTGAAAATAAAAAACATCTGTATCTTCTGGTGCCCTAATTTTGACTTTCAAATCTAAAGAATTATAGCCTATTTGTTAACCTAACAATCATGACAATCACTAGATTAGGTTGCAAATCAAAATCTTTTCAATCATGGATTCCTGCTTGGACATGTTAGATGTAACAACTTATTTATTGAATACCAGTAGTTTATGACACATCTTATAAAGCATTATGAATGACTTGATAATATAATGACAAATATTTATATTGTGTGACGCTGTAATTAATTTTTGTTGGGGTGCGAGCAAATCATGGTCTTGTGCCATCAACTGAAAAAGTTGGTAGTCTGGAGCGCTGTATTCTATCCATTCAACTCAATATCTGTTTTGTTTTAAAAGTCTGACTAGAACCAAGCAATGATTTTACCTTCATAGGTAGAGGTTTACCTGGGCTCAATGTGAACAGAATTAACACCAGTTCCCCAAGCTTTAAAGTCATACACTGATTATACAAAACATTTTAAGAACACCTTCCTAATATTGAATGCCCCCCCCCCCACCCCCCCCCAGTCTACAAGGTGTCAAAAGAGTTCCACATGGATGCTGGCCTCCATGTTGACGCCAATGCTTCCCACAATTGTGTCAAGTTGGCTGAATGTCCTTTTGGGTCACCACCATTCTTGATACACACTGTTGAATGTGGAAAAACCCAGCAGTGTTGCAGTTCCTGACACAAACCGGTGGGCCTGTCATCTACTACCATACCCCGTTCAAAGGCACTTCAATATTTTGTCTTGCAAATTCACCCTCTGAATGGCACACATACACAATCCAAGACTTTAAAATCATTCCTTAACCTGTATCCTCCCCTTCATCAACACTGATTTGAAGTGTATTTAGCAAGTGACATCAATAAGAGATCATAGCTTTCACCTGGATTCCCCTGGTCAATCTACAGGGGTCTGAATACTTTCCAAATGCACTGTATGTCATGGAAATGTTCTTGTTTTGTACACTCACTGTATTTTGGAGAACTTTTCCTCAGTTCTGTTTAAACCCTGAAGTCTCTGTTTCTCTGAGAACAGTAATACCTATGGATCTTCATAAGTCCCTGCCTGTAAATTTGTCATATTTTCATGGTTTGCATTTTTTTAGCTTGATCTGTGACTTTCAGAATCTTGAACGCTTACGTTTAGAAATCAGGTTAGATGACATGGATATGGTCTCTGGGACTGTATCTAACTGGTAGTATAATGATGCTTCATTAACCAGCTCTTGTGCCTGTGTTTCAGATGGCGTTGGAATCCCATGGCAGCTCATTGTTTGTAACAAGGCTGTTACATTTTGATAAACCATCAGGATTGTTTTGTAGCATTTTCTTTCTTTACCAATCCATTCCTCGTCATGAAACTACATCAGACTTCTCAAAGTTGTCTTATGAACTAAGTCTGGCTTAATAATGGTTACAATTTGTTCATTTTCTAAATTATTCAAGCCATATCACTCTTTTACCTACATGCAACAGTGTTCTGCTGTGCATCTTTGTTTGTTGGTTGCCTACTTTATAACCCTCTTCCAGAATTATTATTATTTTGACTTATCAATAAAAACCTGCGAGCCGCACACACCCTAGTTTCAACGGAATATTATCTGCAGGCAGCAAGTGTGCAGCTCTCAACTGGTTTTGACATGGAGCAGCTCACAGAAGAAGGACATTGGTAGCCGGGTAGGAAAGACGTTTAAATGTAGGATATCTACAAGTAAATGCTGACAAAGGCAACAATCGGTATGCAAACCAGGTATTTAAAAAGTTAATCCAAAGTGTTAGTAGGCTATTTGTGATGCGCAATTGTCATCATAAACTGTTTGCATCAGGGGCGTAGACATGGTTGGGCCTGGGTGGACAGAGGCCCACCCACTGTGGAGCCAGGTCCTGACAGGCCCACCCAATCAGATATAAGCATTGTTGTGGATTTAGACCTTAATTTTTTTTTTAAATAAAAAGTGTTGATGTTGAGAGTGAAAAATATCAAATCTATAGGAAAACTCATAAAAACAGGGGTTTTCACAGGGTGCCTTTCCTTCGCTGGGTGGGCCGTTTGGGGACTTTTTGGCAAAATTAGAGTATACCCACTTCTCCAGGCACCACTGCATAGGGCTGATGGAAAGACAGCAGTCACACAGCATGATGTTAAAGGATAAGCAGTCCATAAACTCTGGCATGATAAGCCAGTAGGTCCCAATCATAAGAATACAACAATGCAACCATTAACCATTTCCCAGTCAAAATGTAGAACTATTACTTCTCATTGCAAAAAACATTTAACTTTTAGCACACACTGTAACCTAAAGTTTAAAGTGGAACTGCCAGCGTTTGAACTACTTTGCAGATATGAAATAAACAGACAATCATATCAGTTAAAAATATCAAATTCCCAGCTAATCAAATTCCCCTCATAATGTTTTTCAGTGGCTATACACAGGTAGAGATTTGGGTGTCATTTGGTTAGCTAGCAAGAACTTGAAAGACTGTTATCCAGTTAGCATATCTATTGCGTTCACAAATACACTCTGGCTATGTACTTCGATTTAAGAGCACTCTCGTTTGAGTGTACCAGAGCGCAGAACAACTGATGAATTTATGAACGCGCAACACCAACTGAATATGACCGGTGTCAGTAAACGTAAACGTAGGCAAAAAAAAAAACGAAATTAGTCAAAAACGCTCTAGATAAACAGCCTATCCAGCTCTGCTACAGCGAGTAAAATGGTCGGGCTGAGATGTTCTCTCATTTGTGTCTGGAAGTAGCAAGCTAGCCAACTTTAGCTAGTTAGCTTGGGTGCTTCGTTGGGACAAGAATGCATTGGCAGGCAAGATGCAGAAGGATGAGGAGGCTACAATTCCCCATCGTTTATCAGTGCAATTTTGACAGCCAACTAGATTCAAAAGTTTGTGAGGGTTTATCTAATGTTCCTTTGTTTGATTTTAGATCTTCTTGCTCTGGCTAGCATTAGTTGTTGATCTTGTTGTTGATGTACATAACTGAAGAAGAGAGAGCCTACCTTTTTCAGGGTTGTTTGATCAAGACTGATGTTTTTATTCAGTTTTAGTTGCAGTGTCTATTAATGGTCCAAACGCATGGCCACGTTCCCACTCTATATTGCTATAGGGTTTTCACAAATTCCTTAGTATATGTAGTTTCTAAACATTGTAATATGTAATTATGAAAATGTCTAAGTGATTGTTTGTCAGAACATTTAAAAATAAAGTGTACATTTTCCTGGGGGTGTATATGAACAGATTTGAATAGATTTCATGTTGCTAAAATGCTGTCAGTTCCACTTTAAATGCATCAATGTTTCACAAACATACAGTATTTTCAGAAAGTAATCAGACTAGGGATGCACTATATATCGGTGAGCATATCGGAATCGGACGATATTAGCTAAAAATGTTAACATCAGCATCGGCCAGATGTCTAGTTTAACACCGATGTTAAAAACCGACGTCAAAGCTACCGTGAATACCTATATAACCTAGGTACATAGCGTAATGACTCAACGTAAAATTTTGCGCTGCATGTGCAACACAGCATTCCTAACCTAGCCCACAATATCTGCTGTGTGGATCGAGCAGTCAAGTTTAGCAGTAATTTGAAAGAGTAAGAACATTTCAGCGAGGCAAGTCAAAGGCGAAATCCATTCAAGCCAAGATAACGGAATTCATTGCCCTTGACAATCAACCTTTCTCTGTCGTGGGTGATGTTGGCTTTCGCTGACTGGTCGGGCACCGGTACACACTATCAAATCAGCTATTTTTCAGATGCTTCACTACCGTAGTTGCACAATAATAGCGTCACAACATGCATACAATGGAACGCTATTTGGGTCTTTATGTGGCAAAAAAAAAGATATAGTAGCACTGTCAAAGCTGTACAAAAAAGTCTGCAAACAAGCAAACATCGGCCACGAACGATGTGTTTACAATACCGCGCTGGTAATAAAGCATCATTTGTTCGACCGCAACTTCTGTGGCAGCTAGCTTTAGCTTGGTACCTAGCTAGCACCAATATAACCAGCTAGCAGTCATTTTCATTATTCTAAGCAATGATTTAGGAATCCTTGTGAGTAAGTATTAGTTAGGTTGCCACGTGTTTGCCTATTGAAATTCAGTTCATGAAAATAAATGGCTAGCCAGCTACTTAACCCTGTTTCCTGAAGCTAACGTTAGAAGCAGCCAGCTAGCTTCACCTGGCTAATGAGGCTCGACCGGACCGGGTTATGTGTTGTGAAGCTAGCCACAATAAGGAGTAGGGCACAATAGTGGAATTTGCGGTTTGCCTTCAAAATATAGTATGTCATTGACAGTGATGCAAATGAATACAAATAGTAGAATCATGCCATACTTTTATTTTGAAGGTTAACTGTAAAGTCCACTATTGTGGCTAATCCTTGTTGTGGTTAGCTTCACATAGATGGGTCCTACCACCATTAATCAAATAAGAACTGTCTTATAAAATAGGGTTATTTTAGATTGATTTATTTTCACCTTTATTTAACCAGGTAGGCTAGTTGAGAACAAGTTCACATTTGCAACTGCGACCTGGCCATGATAAAGCAAAGCAGTGTGACACAGACAACAACACAGAGTTACACATGGAGTACTGCTGGCCTTCTAAAAGAAGCTGATCTACACCCCCAGCTTTAATATTGCAGGTTGACAATTAATGTAATTTTCTGCATCATTTCCACACACACCGTTCAGGGGCCACTTAGAAATGTCCTTCTTTTAGAAGGCTAGCATCCCGGAGTCGCCGCACATACATACATGCATACAGTTGAAGAAGGAAGTTTACATACACTTATGTTGGAGTCATTAAAACTTGTTTTTCAACCACTCCACAAATTTCTGGTTAACAAACTATAATTTTGGCAAGTCGGTTAGGACATCTACTTTGTGCATGACACAAGTAATTTTTCCAACAATTGTTTACAGACAGATTATTTCACTTATAATTAACTTAATCACATTTCCAGTGGGTCAGAAGTTTACATACACTAAATTGACTGCCTTTAAACAGCTTGGAAAATTCTAGAAAATGATATCATGGCTTTAGAAGCATCTGATGGGCTAATTGGCATTATTTGAGTCAATTGGAGGTGTACCTGTGAATGTATTTCAAGACCTACCTTCAAACTCAGTGCATATTTGCTTGACATCATGGGAAAATCAAAAGAACTCAGAAAAACAATTGTAGACCTCCACAAGTCTGGTTCATCCTTGGGAGCAATTTCCAAATGCCTGAAGGTACCACGTTCATCTGTACAAACAATAGTATGCAAGTATAAACACCATGGGACCACACAGCCATTATACTGCTCAGGAAGGAGACGCATTCTGTCTCCTAGAGATGAATGTACTTTGGTGCGAAAAGTGCAATTAAATCCCAGAACAACAGCAAAGGATCTTGTGAAGATGCTGGAGGAAACAGGTACAAAATAATCTATTTCCACAGTAAAACGAGTCCTCTATCACCATAACCATAAAGGCCGCTCAGCAAGGAAGAAGCCACTGCTCCAAAACTGCCATAAAAAAGCCAGACAACGGTTTGCAAGTGCACATAGGGACAAAGATTGTACTTTTTGGAGAAATGTCCTCTGGTCTGATGAAACAAAAATAGAACTGTTTGACCATAATGACTATTATGTTTGGAGGAAAAAGGGGGAGGCTTGTAAGCCGAAGAACACCATCCCAACCGTGAAGAACAGGGGTGGCAGCATCATGTTGTGGGGGTGCTTTACTGCAGGAGGAACTGGTGCACTTTACAAAATAGATTGCATCATGAGGGAGGAACAATGGGTCTTCCAAATGGTCAAAGACCCCAAGCATACTTCCAAAGTTGTGGCAAAATGGCTTAAGGACAACAAAGTCAAGGTATTGGAGTGGCCATCACAAAGCCTTGACCTCAGTCTTATAGAACATTTGTGGGCAGAACTGAAAAAGCATGTGCGAGCAAGGAGGCCTACAAACCTGACTTCATTACACCAGCTCTGTCAGGAGGAATGGGCCAAAATTCACCCAACTTATTGTGGGAAGCTTGTGGAAGGCTACCCAGAAAGTTTGACCCAAGTTAAACAGTTTAAAGTGTAAACTTCTGACCCAGTTGGAATGTGATGAAAGACATAAAAGCTGAAATAAATCATTCTCTACTATTATTCTGACATTTCACATTCTTAAAATAAAGTGGTGATCCTAACTGACCTAAGACAGGGAATTTTTACTAGGATTAAATGTCAGGAATTGTGAAAAACATTTAACCTAAGGTGTATGTAAACTTCTGACTTCAAATGTATGTATGTGTGTATATTTATTTGATTTGTTTGTTGGTCTGTGGTGTGTAATGAGGAGCAAACAGATGCTGCATTTGACACATTTATTAAATTGCTTATCCCGGTTACTAATAAGCATGCACCTATTAAGACAATGACTGTAAAAACTATGAAATCCCTGTGGATTGATGAGGAATAAAAAATGGTATCGTTGAGAAGGATGAGGCAAAGGGAATAGCAAATAAGTCTGGCTACACAACTGATTTGCAAACATACTGCAAATTGAGAAATGATGAGACTAAACTGAATAAAAATAAACTACACTTCGAAAACAAAGATAAATTACATAAAGAGTGATATTATAAATATTTTGATCACCTTAAATAGTTCATCATTCATTGAGTCAGATGGCTCATTCATCACAAAATGACCTTATATTGGCAACTATTTTAAGGATTTTTTTTATTTGGCAAGATCAGCTAAATTAGGCATGACATGACAACAACAAATACTGACACTACACATCCAAGTATGACTGACCCAATTATGGAAGACAAACATTGTAATTTTGAATTCTGTAAAGTGAGAAGTGAAAAAAAGAGAAGTTTGTTCTGTCAACATTGACAAGCCACCGGGGTCTGTCTGACAGCTTGGATGGAAAATTACTGATGATAATAGAGGACGATATTGCCATTCTTATTTTCCATATCTTCAATTTATCCTACCAGAGAGCGTGTGCCCTCCGGCCTGGAGGGAAGCAAAAGTCATTCCGCTACCTAAGAATAGTATAGCCCCATTTACTGGCTCAAATAGCTGACCAATCGGCCTGTTACCAGCACTTAGTAAATTTGGGGGAAAAACAGATAAACATACACCTTATGGAACAGCGGGGACTGTGAAGCAACACAAACATAGGCACAGACAAATGCATACACACATAATAACATATGCACTATAGACACATACACACGTAAACATGGATTTTGTGTTGTAGATACCTGGTAGTGGAGTAGGGGCCCTGAGGGCACACACTTAGTAGGTTGTGAAATCTGTTGTGAATATATTGTAATGTTTTAAAATTGTATAACAGCCTTAATTTTGCTGGATCCCAGGAAGAGTAGATGCTGCCTTGGCATCTAATGGGGATCCATAATAAATACAAATCCACAATGAAAACCTGCTCCAGAGCGCTCAGGACCTCAGACTCGGGCAAAGGTTCACCTTTCAAAAGGACAACAACCCTAAGCACACAGCTAAGACAAAGCAGGAATGGCTTCAGAACAAGTCTCTGAATGTCCTTGAGTGGCCTGGATTTGGACCTGATCGAATATCTCTGGAGAGACCTGAAAATGGCTGTGCAGCGACGCTCCCCATCTAACCTGACAGAGATTGAGAGGATCTGCAGAGAAGAACTGCAGAAACTCCCCAAATACAGGTGTGCCAAGCTTGTAGCGTCATGCCCAAGAAGACTCGAGGCTGTAATCACTGCCAGAGGTGCTTCAGCAAAGTACTGAGTAAAGTATCTTTTGATTTGTCATTATGGGGTATTGTGTGTAGATTGATGAGGGGGGAATATTTTTTTATCAATTTTAGAATAAGGCTGTAACGTAACAAAACTTGGAAAAAGAAGGGGTCTGAATACTTTCTGAACTCATTATGCAAATCTTCCTCTTTACACTTTAGAGAGAGGCTACCCACAAAAATGCTAAAGTTTACTATAGAATAGTACAGTACTTACTATAGAATTATTTTGTAAACTGTAGAATACTATACACTGTATCCCTCTGTGTCGTACTTAGTATAGAATTTTGTAGTAAATTGTAGTAAGTACTAACATATTATCCACACACAAAAGAACACTGTGGTAAATACTACAGAAATATCTGCTAAACACTACACACCGCAAAAACCTTTTAAAAACGACTAATTTGCATTTTCTTTATTAAACCTTTTATTTAAGTAGGAAAGTCAGTTGAGAACAAATTCTTATTTACAATGACAGCCTCGGAACAGTGGGTTAACTGCTTTGTTCAGGGGAAGGACAACGTTTTTTTTTACCTTGTCAGTTCGGGGATTCAATCTAGCAACATTTCGGTTACTGGCCCAATGCTCTAACCACTAGGCTACCTGCATATACCCCGCCCATTCCCCTTCCCATATCCCAATTTGTGCCACCCGTAAGTGAGAGACCTACATGCCAAGTATAGACCATATATTATGATCCCTATGGTTATATGAAATAGTACAGGCTCTGACCTCTGTTCAGAACCCATTCCTACCTACATACATACATGCATACTTACCTACATGTCATGGAAAGTATTTTTAATATTTCTCCAGTAGGTTCCCTCAAGGAGAACCCCTCCCACTTCTACATGACGTAAAATCTGTAGTACACTTTCCTGCCAAAGCATGGCGCCACAGATTTACAATAACAGACAGATGGGGTTCTTGTTTCTCCTGCCCACAGAGGAGGCAGGATCCACCAAACGTTTCCCTGTGGGTGACTTTATTTGCATAAATTTCTGTAAAATCACCAGGAAATAATCTCAGTGATTTTACTTTCGGAAAAATTTTGTGAAATACTGTGGTATATATGATCATTATTAGGATGTAGTTAGCTTTCTTAGACATACTGTGAACAGCATGTAGGGATAAAAAATAGAAATGATCTGTGTTTGACTTTCCATTTGTACCAGCCAGGACATGGACTATAAATGCTTGGGTAACTTGTGAGGGAATAAATAGTGTGCTACTTTGCTGTGTAATTACCCTATAGTAACAGCCAGCTCCCGAGACATAGAACAGTATCTAGTTGACCTTGTCTTTAAACCTGACCAGATCCCTCTTATCAACACTCATCAATTGTCCGTCAGTGCTCCACACGCCACCCCAGTAGGAGTGTGACCTCTTCAGGTGGCCTCTGGTTATGATGACACCTGCACTGGGGGGACACCTGTTCAGTGTGATATTGACTTATGTGGTGTTTATACTTGTTGTTTTACCATACATGTTGCTGTCTGCTGGTTGAATATATAATTAACTGTACCTACTGCATTTACTGATATATCATTTTTATGTTTGACATTTTTCTCTGTGCCTTAATACTTTTGATTTGAACTGTGTATTTTACAAGATATGTTGTTTCTGTAATTCTTTCCTATTGTTCAGTGTGATTCCCTACATCTGACGGTGGAGGCTCTCATCTGCCTAGGTTATTGTCAAAAGCACCAGGAGAGGGCATTTGTTTCACAACCAACACTCTTAGAAAAAAGGGTTCCAAAAAAGGGTTATTTGGCTGTACCCATAGGAGGAGGCAGGGTAGCCATTGTTTGTCCAAGTATGGATTTGTGTGTATGCGGGCCTGCTTGTGTGTGGGTTCTCCTGGCCTTTTGACTACACTATTAGAAAAAAATAACCTAAAAGGGTTCTTCAGCTGTCCCATAGGAGAACCCTTTGAAGAACCCTTTTTGGTTCTGGGTAGCGTTGGACTAGTAACCGGAAGGTTGCAAGTTCAAACCCCCGAGCTGACAAGGTACAAATCTGTCGTTCTGCCCCTGAACAGGCAGTTAACCCACTGTTCCTAGGCCGTCATTGAAAATAAGAATTTGTTCTTAACTGACTTGCCTAGTTAAATAAAGGTAAAAAAAAAAAAAAAAAAATTTGGTTCCAGGTAGTGCTACCCAGAACCAAAAAGGGTTCTTCAAAGGGTTCTCCTATGGGACAGCTGAAGAACCCTTTTAGGTTCTTTTTTTCTAATAGTGTAGTCAAAAGGCCAGGAGAACCCACACACAAGCAGGCCCGCATACACACAAATCCATACTTGGACAAACAATGGTATGTTTGTGCTTGAATGCTTTCTGTAAGAGGGTTTTGATTATGTATGCTTGTAATTGGTGAGCATATAGTAGGAAAAAGCTAAATGTCTTTATGGGTCAGGAGACATGTTGGAAAAACTCAGACTTAAAAGATACCTTAGGGAGTGAACGCTATTTATAATTTATAATAATAATCTTGTTTTCATCAGACCAGAGCATTTTGTTTCTCATGGTCTGAGAGTCCTTTGGGTGACTTTTGGCATTCTCCAAGCGGGCTGTCATGTGCCTTTTACTGTGGAGTGGCTTCCTCTGGCCACTCTACCATAAAGGCCTGATTGGTGGAGTGCTGCAGAGATGGTTGTCCTTCTGGAAGGTTCTCCGATATTCACAGAGGAACTCTGGAGCTCTGTCAGAGTGACCATCAGGTTCTTGGTCACCTCCCTGACCATAGCCTGGTTCCTCTCTAGGTTTCTTCCTCGGTTTTGGCCTTTCTAGGGAGTTTTTCCTAGCCACCGTGCTACTACACCTGCATTGCTTGATGTTTGGGGTTTTAGGCTGGGTTCCTGTACAGCACTGTGAGATATTAGCTGATGTACGAAGGGCTATATAAATACATTTGATTTGATAGAGGACTGAGGGTCTTCCAAATATTGAAAGTGTGTAAATAGTTACCCATGTTATTTTGTAAATGTATATATATTTTTCTTCATATTTTTTCCCCCATATTTTTTTCTCCATTTTGTTTTTTGGTGGGGGGGGTGTGTTAGAATACCATTTTGGCATTTTGTATATAGTTATTTGTTTTAAAATGTATACCTTCACCAATTCGGCCACTTGGGTAAATTTGGGCTACTTGTGTGGGACACCTGGGTGACTTCATGATAAATGTCATGTAGCACACTCATTTTGGAAGTTATCATTCTGAAACTTTGCACAAGTACTGTTGCCCTCTTATGCTTTCGACTGAAAGTGTCCCCATCATCCTATCTGAATGTTTGTTTTATCTTGTTCATTTTTAAGATGATGATACAACAATACAAATAAAAAACGTATGTTTTTTTCATTGTATTATCTAAACCAGATCTTTTGTGTTATATTCTTCTACATTCAATTCACATTTACACAAACGTCCGAGTGTTTTCTTTCAAATGCTACCAAGAATATGCATATCCTTGATTCTGTGCCTGAGCTACAGTCAGTTAGATTTGGGTATGTCTTCAGGCGGAAATTTAAAAAAGTAGGGGTAGCTCTAAAGCTAGTGAGGGATATAAGTGTTTCCAGTTTCAGAGATTTTTTGTAGTTCGTTCCAGTCATTGGCAGCAGAGAACTGGAAGGAGAGGCGGCCAAAGGAGGAGTTGGCTTTGGGGGTGACCAGAGAGATATACCTGCTGGAGCCCGTGCTACAGGTGGGTGCTGCTATGGTGACCAGTGAGCTGAGATAATGGGGGACTTTACCTAGCAGGGTCTTGTAGATGACCTGGAGCCAGTGGGTTTGGCGACGAGTATGAAGCGAGGACCAGCCAACGAGAGTGCAGTGGTGGGTAGTATATGGGGCTTTGGTGACAAAACGGATGGCACTGTGATAGACTGCATCCAATTTATTGAGTAGGGTATTGGAGGTTTTTTTGTAAATGACATCGCCGAAGTCGAGGATCGGTAGGATGGTCAGTTTTAAGAGGGTATGTTTGGCAGCATGAGTGAAGGATGCTTTGTTGCGAAATAGGAAGCCAATTCTAGATTTAACTTTGGATTGGAGATGTTTGTTATGAGTCTGGAAGGAGAGTTTACTGTCTAACCAGACACCTAGGTATTTGTAGTTGTCCACATATTCTAAGTCAGAACCGTCCAGAGTAGTGATGCTGGACGGGTGGGCAGGTGCAGGCAGCGATCGGTTGAAGAGCATGCATTTAGTTTTACTTGATTTAAGAGCAGTTGGAGGCCACGGAAGGAGATTTGTATGGCATTGAAGCTCCGCCTTCTCCACCGATGGCTCAGTTTGGCCGGGCGGCCAGCTCTTGGAAGAGTCTTGGTGGTTCCAAACTTCTTCCATTTAAGAATGATGGAGGACCCTGTGTTTTTGGGGACATTCAATAATGGAGAGATTTTTGTTACCCATCCCCAGATCTCTGCCTCGACACATGGCTTGGTTTTTGTTCTGAAATGCACTGTGGGACCTTATATAGACAGATGTGTGCCTTTCCAAATCATGTCCAATCAATTAAATTACCCACTGATGGACTCCAAGTTGTAGAAACATCTCAAGGATGATCAATGGAAACAGGATGCACCTGAGCTAAATTTAGAGTCTCATAGCAAAGGGTCTGAATACTTATGTAAATAATATATCTATTTTTAATACATTTACAAAAAATGCTAAAAACCTGTTTTCACTTTGTCATTAATGTGTATTGTGTGTAGATTGCTGAGGACATTTTCTTTTTAAGGCTGTAATGTAACAAACTGGAAAAGGTCAAAGGGTCAAAGGGTCTGAATACTTTCCGGAGGCACTGTATATCACTATGGATGACAGTAGTGTAATGACTGGCTTGTGCTCTGCAGAGCAGTAGTACACACTGTAAACCACTTATCTATCTGTAAGCTCAGAGAGTAGATACACTGTAAACTCAGAGCATAGAGAGGGATAACAATCTGCCCGCTGGGCACACAACGTCATTTCAATGTGGAAATGTGGGTACAATTTGGTTGAGAAGTTGATCATTTATTCACCCACTCAAAAAGGACAGAAGTTTGTTTAATTCCAAATGTGTTATTATTCTGCTTTCAACCATCTAAAAGCACAATGGTTTAGTTGTCATCTAAATGTGTTTGCACTACACTTTCAACCATTTAAATGCACACAAAAAATTAAATGGCAATACAATGTCAAATATTTTGTATTTATTCAACCGGCCTTTGCCGGACTTTGGAGCAGACGCTTCTACTAGCCCTGGCCTGCTAACTTTCTTTTGAATGCCGTGTCTCCCGCTTGCTAGCGTAGTAACGACTACCTAGTGGCTTCTCTGTTTCATCTATTGCTGTTCACTGGACCGAATGATCACTTGGCTACATAGCTGTTGCCTGCTGGACTGTTCATTAATCACGGTACTCCATTTTGTGTATTTTGTTTATCTGTTGGCCCCAGCCTCGAACTCAGGCCCTGTGTGTAGTTAACTGACCCTCTCTGCCCATTCATCGCCATTTTACCTGTTGTTCTTGTCTTAGCTGATTAACTGTTGTTGTCTTGCCCGTTGTTGTCTTGCTAGCACTCCCAATCAACACCTGTGATTGCTTTATGCTTCGCTTTATGTCTCTCTCTGTCAATATGTGTTGTATACTGTTGTTTAGGATAGTTATTATTGTTTTAGTTTACTGCAGAGCCCCTAGTCCCACTGTACATGCCTTAGATACCTCATTTGTCCCACCTCCCACACATGTGGTGACCTCACCCAGTATAACCAGCATGTCCAGAGATGCAACCTCTCTTATCATCACTCAGTGCCTGGTCTTACCACCACTGTAGCCACACCCCACCATGCCCCTGTCTGCACATTATGAATCTATTTTACCATGCCCAGAATTCTGCTCCTTTTATTCTCTGTCCCCAACAAACTAGACAACCAGTTTTTTAGCCTTTAGCCGTACCCTCATCCTACTCCCCTGTTCCTCGTGTGACGTGGAGGTTAAACCAGGCCCTGCGTGTCCCCAGGTACTCTCATTTGTTGACTTCTGTAACCGTAAAAGCCTTGGTTTTACAGTTTGTTTTACTCACTGCTTTAGCACATTCCGCAAACCCTTATGTCCTTGCTGTGTCTGAATCCTGGCTTAGGAAGGCCACCAAAAACTTGGAGATTTCCATACCCAACGAGTATTGCAGTCTCTATGGGGGTACCACAGGGTTCAATTATCGGGCCAACTCTTTTCTCTTTATATATCAACGATGTCGCTCTAGCTTAGGGTGATTCCCTGATCCACCTCTACGCAGACGATGCCATTCTGTATACATATGGCCCTTTTTTGGACACTGTGTTAACAAACCTCCAAACAAGCTTCAATGCCATACAACACTCCTTCCGTGACCTCCAACTGCTCTTAAACGCTAGTAAAACTAAATGCATGCTTTTCACCGGATCTCTGCCCGCACTCGCCTGCCTGACTAGCATCACTACTGTGGACGGTTCTGACATAGAATATGTGGACAACTACAAATACCTAGGTGTCTTGAAAGACTGTGAACTCTCCGTCCAGACTCATATTAAACATCTCCAATCCAAAATTAAATCTAGAATCGGCTTTCTATTTCACAACAAAGCCTCCTTCACTCATGCTGCCAAACATACCCTCGTAAAACTATCCTACCGATCCTCAACTTCGGCGATGTCATTTACAAAATATCCTCCTCCACTTTTCCTATAGTCCACAATCAGCTCCTTTGTCTTGCTCACATTGAAGGAGAGGTTGTTGTCCTGGCACCACACTGCCAGGTCTCTGACCTCCTCCCTATAGACTGTCTCATCGTTGTTGGTGATCAGGCCTACCACTTTTGTATCGTCAGCAAACTTAATGATGGTGATGGTGTCGTGCATGTCCATGCAGTTGTGGGTGTATATGGAGTACAGGAGGGGACTAAACACGCACCCTTGAGGGTCCCTTGTGTTGTGGATCAGCGTGGCAGATGTGTTGCTGCCTACCCTTATCACCTAGGGTCGGCCCGTCAGGAAGTCCAGGATACAGTTGCAGAGGGAGGCGTTTAGTCCCAGGATCTTTAGCTTAATGATGGGCTTTGTGGGTACTATGGTATTCAACGCTGAGCTGTAGTCAATGAACAGCATTCTCACAAACAGTAGGTGCACCTTGTGTCTATGTGGGAAAGGGCGGTGTGGAGTGCGATTGAGATTACGTATGTGGATCTGTTGGGATGATATGTGAATTGGAGTTTGTCTAGGGTTTCCGGCATCATGGTGTTGATGTGAGCCATGACTTTGAAAGCACTTCATGGCTACTGACATGAATGCTACGGGGCGATAATAATTTAGGCAGGTTACCTTCGCTTTCTTGGGTACAGGGAATATGGTCATCTGTTTGAAATATGTAGGTATTACAGCCTCGGTCAGAGAGAGGTTGAAAATGTCTGTGAAGACACTTGGCAGTTGGTCCACGCATGCTTTGAGTACACGTCCTGATAATCCTTCTGGCCCCGTGGCATTGTGAATGTTAACCTGTTTAAAGGTCTTGCTCACATTGGCTACGGAGAGCGTGATCACACAGTTGTTCGGAACAGCTGGTGCTCTCATGCATGCTTCAGTGTTGCTTGCCTCGAAGGGAGCATATAAGGTATTTAGCTCGTCTGGTAGGCAGATCGTAGATGGGTTTCGATTTGTAGTCCGCAATAGTTTTCAAGCCCTGCCACATCTGACAAGCATCTAAGCCGGTGTAGTAGGGTTCAATCTTAGTCCTGTATTTACACTTTGCCTGTTTGATGGTTTGTCTGAGGTAATAGCGGGATTTATTAAAAGAGTCCGGATTAGTGTCCCGCTCCATGAAAGCGGCAGCTCTTGCCTTTTAGCTCGTTGCTGATGTTGCCTGTAATCCATGGCTGCTGGTTGGTATACTCCTCAATGCCATATTACTGTGTGTGCTAGCAGAACAGTCCTGTGGCGTAGCATCCACGTCATCTGACCACTTCCATATTGAGCAAGTCATTGGTACTTCCTGCTTTAGTTTTTGATTTTAAGCAGGAATCAGGAGGACATTATTATGGTCAGATTTGCCAAATGTAGGGTGAGGGAGAGCTTTGTATGCATCTCTGTGTGTGGAGTAATGGTGGTCTCGAGTTTTTTTCCCTCTGGTTGCACATGTGACATGCTGGCAGAAATGAGGTAAAACAGATTTAACTTTGCCTGCTTTAAAGTCCCCGGCCACTAGGAGCACCAAGCATTTTCTTGTTTGCTTAAGACTGAGTACGGTCTTAAGGGCAGCATCAGTTCATGGTAGTAAATAGACTGCTACAAATAATATAAATGAGAACTCTCTTGGTAGATAGTGTGGTCTACAACTTATCATGAGGTATTCTACCTAAGGCGGGCAATACCGCGAGACTTCTTTAATATTAGACGTTGCGCACCAAAAGCTATTGACAAAGACACACACCCCCGATCCTCATCTTACCAGACATACTGTAGCTGCTCTGTCCTGCCAATGCACAGAGAAGCCAGCCAGCTCTATATTATCCGTGTTGTCATTTAGCTACGTCTCTGTGAAACATAAGATATCACCGTTTTTAATGTCCTGTTGGTAGGATTGTCTTAATCGTACATCGTACAGTTTGTTTTCCAATGATTGCACGTTGGCCAATAATACGTAGGGTATTGGTGGTTTACCTACTCGTCTGCGAATTCTTACAAGGCACTCCTCTCCATTTTTGTCCATCTTTTCTTCACGCGGATGACAGGGTTTTGGGCCTTGTCTTGACAGTATATCCTGTCAAGCAGTATATCCTTCGTGTCGGACTCATTAAGAAAAAATCTTTGTCCAGATCGTGGTGAGTAATTGCTGTTCTGATGTCCAGAAGCTCTTTCGGCCATAAGAGACGGTAGCAGCAATATTATGTACAAAATGAGTTACAAACAATGCGAAAAAATAAATAAAATAGCACAGTTGTTTAGGAGCCCGTAAAACGGCAGCCTTCTCCTCCGGGGCCATTATCAAACGTATGAAGTATGGTTACATTGAAGATCTGATGTTATTTCAAAGGTACAAATTCAACATATTTTATACAAGGTATGTCTGTGTTGAAAATGTATTACCATGGTTGAAATTTCACCCTCAAAACAACAGTTGATAACTTTTTCCAAATCCAATGTATTTTTCGCATTCCACGTCAAAATACGTTAACAAATTAAGCTGAATCAACGTTGGTTCAGCTAGTTTGTGCCCAGAAGCTTCTGGCTGAGGCCTTATCACCAACACAGGAACACGGATCCAATAATTAATTCTGAGGCAGATGGCACAATCCGATTCAGATAGAAATTATTATTTTGAAGACTTTTGATAAGTTTCTATATAATCAAAGTTTAGAATATGGAGTTAATTTAAATAGTCACCTTTACTTGAATGATAGTGACATTGTGGAGGAGATGAAATTAGATTAATGGATCAACTAGGGCAGTTACTATAGCAGAAGGGTGAGTATTATTGATGTTGCTGCCTCTGGGGAAGTTACTATTGTAGATACACAGATGGGTCGTTCCATGAAAAGAGTGCCTTTTGCGTCACTGATATTTTAAGTAGAAATTGCGCAGCAATATTGCATTTAAAAGCCTGTTGTATTAATAAGTAAAGTGTCCTTTAATATAGACCACATGGAGAATTCAATAAATCTGATTTTATTATATGAATACAGGCTAGCTAATGTGCCAGAATTCAGCATTTTGACATGTCAATTCTAGGAAGATTTCAACCCACTTGGTCCAAAAATGTCTCTAAGTTTCACCATTATTGTAAAACCCTAGATATTTTGTTGATTTGACAAAGTCATTTCTTAAGATTATATATTTCATGTGACTAGGGATTATGTTGCTAATTTGAATGACAACCCTATTATGTGAACTGAACTCTCATTTTACTATGTTGAAACTATCACTTAAAATAATTACAATTAAAAATAAACATTGAACATCTAATAGATATATTATAGTGTAAAAGCAGGTGAGCTGGTTCTACTCTTTTTGGCCATTTTCTGGTGTTTTTTGGTGGGAAACTAAGCGGGTTGAGCATAACACATCAACCCTTTTACACATGTCAACTCTGTTACAGACTATAACTGTTTTAGCAATTACATTTTTTTTGTGTAGCTTGCATTCAATTGCCACTCCCTGTTGCACACAACAAGTTTTCATTCCCCCTGTCAAGGGGATTTAAGGCTGATTTAAGATGAAATCGTCAACCCTTTTAAGGTCAACCCTGTTACTTTATTTGGCACTTGATAGGCACTTACTATATATTTTTTTATTTAATCTCTTAATGTGAAGTTTTTGTTGAACATGTGCTTGTTATGACAAAATGATTTTTGACCAAGTTACACTTCCCAAAAGGCACCAAATTTGTAGGATGACCCAAATTCTATAGTATAATCTACATGGACAAGCCAAAAAACCCTTTATGGTTCTATGTAGAACCTTTTTCTTTATAGTGCCTTCAACAAAACAGTGTTTATTTTATTTCACTACCCAAGTCAGTTGAGAACAAATTCTTATTTACAATGCCGCCTTATGGGACTCCCAATCACGGCTGATTGTGATACAGCCTGGAATCGAACCAGGGTCTGTAGTGACACCTCTAGCACTGAGATGCAGTGCCTTAGACCGCTGCGCCACTCGGGAATCCGAAGTGTAAGGTAAGAAACATTTGCAAATTATGCAATACTTAACATTAAATGGCTCAAAATAACCCAGTCAATTATATATCCAGTGATTATTTTCCCTTTCAAACTAATTTGCCACAGTTGACAAAAGTGTCCAATGAACAAGGTCCATGTAACTGAACTCTTATTGCTGTGGCCACAAATCCCACTGGTCTGATCTAGGCCTACACATTAGCAGTTTTGAAGGGCAGATACAGTGCTGGTCTATGGATCCCAGAGATAACCGTTTGCACCACAAGTTTTTAAATTAATCACACACTTTAGCATCCGTTGTCTCCAATCAGCAAGTATTGGCTCCTAGACAAGGGTAAGGTCAAACACACTAGTGGATGGGAGGCATAGGAATTGCATTATGGTTCATTGTACTCTACTGCTTACTTTGGTGGTAAGCATTTCATTGTTGTGCAATCTCCTCAGGTCACACACGCAAGTGCACACACACACACACACACACACACACACACACACACACACACACACACACACACACACACACACACACACACACACACACACACACACACACACACACACACACACACACACACACACACACACACACAATACACATGTGTGTCACCCTTTAATTCTATGCTTGTTTTCTCTTCGCTGCTTGCTTCCCTACCAGAACTAATGGAAAAACTACTCTGGTTGCACATATTGCCACAGCATAAATCCATTTCAACACCTTGTGCACCACCGAACCACATGGAACAAGTCTGCTAGTTCCTTTCATGTTTTATCAAAGTCCTGCAGGGTTGAGTCTTGAAATTCAAAATAGCTTTTATTTAAGCACAAAAACGTGTTTGCATTGTAAAGAAACAACATTGAGGTCTGAAAACACACTGTTGGGGTAGATAAAGTGAGCTGTAAGAATGCATATGGGAAACAGTGTAGATATGCAAATGCCTTGTAGGGCTCAGAAGTTATGGACTATCTTGAAGAGTAGCACCATTCATATGCATAAGGGGAGGCTCATTGATTTGCAAAATCCAACTTTGCCTATTTCCACATGGTAGATTTCACAAAAAAAGAGGAATAAAGTTTGACATTAAATGTTCTGAGACACTTAGTTCAAAGATTCCAGCCTAGAGACAAGATGTCCAGAAAATGTAGGGTCTTTTTAAGCCAATTTTCAATTCAGTTAATCTTCACTCAACACTCTTTGTCAATTTTAGTTTTGCATAACTGGCATCTGTCTTTATTGCCACTTCAGCAAAATATCTGACTGACCGGAATTTTAACCCAGGTCTCCTGTATGCTATAAGACTGTTAGCCTGCTGAGCTAAAGCCTGGGCATTAGCTTTAGTAGATAATGAAAGTCTTCAGGTCTCAAGCAAGGGTACTAATCACATGAGTGTGGTTGTCCCTGGTTGACTCTGTTCTATCCTCTTTGCTCTAGTGCAGGGGTGTCAAACTCATTTTCCCAGGATTGTATTATAAAATGGATTATATTTCCTCTTTTGGAATGTTCTGTCTGTCCCCATTTGATTGCAGCACTCGTGCTGGCAAAACTCTGGGTCACTGCTACTCTAACTTCTGCGATGCATACAAGTCCCTCCCCCGCCCTCCTTTTGGCAAATCTGACCACGACTCCATTTAGCTTCTCCCTTCCTGTAGGCAGAACTCAAACAGGATGTACCAGTGTTAAGAATTATTCTACCCTGGTCTGACCAATTAGAATCCACACTCCTAGATTGGTTTGATCACGCGGACTGGGACATGTTCCGGGTAGCCTCAGAGAATAATATTGACGTATACGCTGATTCGGTGAGTGAGTTTATAAGGAAGTGCAGAGGAGATGTTTTACCCACTGTGACTATTAAAACCTACCCTAACCAGAAACTATGGATAGATGGCGGCATACGCAGAAAACTGAAAGCACGAACCACCGCATTTAACCTTGGAAAGGTGATGCTGTTCATTGATGAGAGCTCAGCATTCAACACCATAGTACGCTCCAAGCTCATCATTAAGCTAGAGACCCTGGGTCTCAACCCCGCCCTCTGCAATTGGGTCCTGGACTTCCTGGCGGGCCACCTCAGGTGGTGAAGGTAGGAAACAACATCTCCACTTCACTGATCCTCAACACTGGGGCCCCACAAGGGTGTGTTCTCAGCCCTCTCCTGTACTCCCTGTTCATCCATGACTGCGTGGGCATGCACGCCTCCAACTCAATCATCAAGTTTGCAGATGACACAACAGTAGTAGGCTTGATTACCAACAATGCCGAGACTAGTGGGAGGAGGTGAGGGCACTCGGAGTGTGGTGTCAGCTAAATAACCTCTCACTCAACGTCAACAAAACAAAGGAGATGATCGTGGACTTCAGGAAACAGCAGAGGGAGCACCCTCCTATCCACATCGATGGGACAGCAGTGGAGAAAGTGGAAGGTTCCTTGGCGTCCACATCATGGACAAACTGAAATGGTCTACCCACACAGACAGTGTGATGAAGAAGGCGCAACAGCGACTCTTCAACCTTAGGAGGCTGAAGAAATTGGTCTTGTCACCTAAAACCCTCACAAACTTTTATAGATGCACAATTGAGAGCATCCTGTTGGGCTGCATCACCGCCTGGTACGGCAACTGCACTGCCCAACATCGCAAGGGTTCTCCAGAGGGTGGTGCAATCTGCACAACGCATCAACGGGGGCAAACTACCTGCCCTCCAGGTCACCTAAAGCACCCGATGTCACAGGAAGGCCAAAAAGATAATCAAGGACAACAACCACGCAAGCCTGTTCACCCATCCAGAAGGCGAAGTCAGTACAGGTGCATCAAAGCTGGGACCGAGAGACTGAAAAACAGGTTTTATCTCAAGGCCTGTTTAACAGCCACCACTAACACAGAGAGGCTGCTGCCTACATACAGACTTGAAATCATTGGCCACTTTAATAAATGGATCACAAGTCACTTTAATAATAGCACTTTAATAACGTTTACATATCTTGCATTACTCATCTCATATGTATCTACTGTATTTTATACCATCTATTGCATCTTGCATCTATTGCTGCTCTGTCATTGCTCATTCATATATTTATATGTATATATTATTTGTGTGTATTAGGTAGTTGTTGTGGAATTGTTAGATTACATGTTAGATATTGCTGCACATAGCATTTTGCTACACTCACACATGGTTAGCAGACATTATTGTGATTATTATATATGTGACCAATAAAATTTGATTTGATAGAGAGCGGCACAGTGAGCATTGTGGGAGGTAACGTAACAGTGGCCCACAGTGAGCTGGGTGCTGGATGGGGCCAGGGTGGACCAGAACAACTACAATACCAGCAGTGAGGCCCCTGACGGTCTCTATAACTCCACCAGCCTCCTCACTGTCAGTGGGATTGTCAGCCTGGCCTCTGTGTCTGCCCTGACCACCCCGCTGTCCAGCTCCATCTACCTGGTGGTTGGTAAGACCTCTTTTGACTCTTCTGTCTCTCTGGTCACTTCCAGTAGCCTGGACAGTACCTTCAACATGGAAAGGATTTAGTGAGGTCTCCTTACATTGTCAGAAGTGGGAACCCTTGTGGAGTTCTCACAGATCAGGATAATTGTATGGGTTCCTGGCCAATTCTAGGTGTTGCCAAAAATCCCAGTAAAACCTGCTTGCCTTTAATTCTTGAGAGCAATAAGAAAGACTATTTCCTCTGAGAATGGATAAGAGCTACCTCCCTTAACATATGCTTCTGTCCTGTCCTGTGGGACCATGATTATTTTAGCATAATCACTTATTACATTAATAAATAAGTTAATAAGTCTCTGTTTATGCAGGTAGATGCTTACGTGATACAAATTGTGTATTCCGCTCAAGGTCACAGAGGCTTCATATTATATGCATATGAAACACTCCCATACATTGCCATTTATAATTTCCTGTAGTTCCGTCACACATTAGATTTTTTTAGTACTGTAACAACTAGTGACAGGTTGGAGTTACAGTAAAACTTGCTGACTCAATAGGCAACTGAGTTTGAGGCCCAATATGTCAGTTTTTACTCTGATACTCACTCAACAAACATACTAACTCACTTACTAACACTTACTTACTTAAAGACCCCTGTTCTACCAGAGCCCCATGGATGGACTGTGCTCATGGCAGTCGTTTGTTCCTTCGCTCTGCTGGGGCTGCTCATCCTTGGAATCTTCTTCTGCTGCAAACACAGAAAATAAGCAAGTAAGCAGCCTTTCTTTAGCTTGGATCAAGTTCAAATCCCCTTAACTATAGTCTTGAGAGCAACAGTCAAGGCCAAAATTAAAAGTATTGGACAGGGCAAGGAGCCACTTGCTCTGTCTCACTACAGAAAGTAGAAAACAAGTAGACTATTAAAAAGTTGAATGAGTCAGGACAGGTCTCACTGAGGTTATCTCTAATGACAATTACGGGATGGTATATAATGCAGAGGCCCTTATCTACATAAAGGATACGCAAGCCAGAAAAAACTGTGACCTTAGGACTGTTTGGCTCCCGCTATCTGCCTCATCTGTCCGATGCATGTCTCAACAAGCAACAGATTTCAAAGAGATTTCAACAAAGAGATTGCCTATCAGGAAACTTCCTAATGAGAATGACGGTTTGTGTATGATCATTTTGGGATGCAGAAGATTCACTGACACGGTCGGAAAAGGTACACATGTTGTCTTAAGATCAGAACACCTACTATAGGCCTACAACACCTACCCGAAGACCTGTGTCTAGGGACAAGCGTTAGAAAATGAATTCTGCTACATTATCTATGCCATATCAACAACAGCAATACATGATTCATTATCATGTTCTCTCTGTGGATCATTTCAGAATCCAGTTACCAGGAGGAAAGAAGGTAAGAGGTCTGCTACCATTTTGTCCCCAACCACTGTGTATCCAGATCAGTTACCCTGATCATTATGAGATTTCTATTGTATCATTGTGGCAGTAAAGTGTTTGTTGTTTTACATGAAAGCGAGATCCCACAGCCAGATGAGTGGTGGTGCAGAGGGACAGGGATGGGCCAGGATAACCTAGCATACGTGATTGACGGCAAACAAGTAGGAGCTCATCCATGTCTACATACACCCATGACGCAGGCGCATAGGCTACACAGACTCTAACAGCATTTTCGAATAATGGGGCAAATGTTTAATGTTAATAAAAAGTATACGTTATGTCATATTATATACAGTTGAAGTCGGAAGTTTACATACACCTTAGCCAACTACATTTAAACTCAGTTTTCACAATTCTTGACATTTAATCCTCGTAAAAATTCCCTGTTTTAGGTCTGTTAGGATCACCACTTTATTTTAAGAATGTGAAATGTCAGAATAATAGTAGAGAGAATGATTTATTTCAGCTTTTATTTCTTTCATCACATTCCCAGTGGGTCAGAAGTTTACATACACTCAATTAGTATTTGGTAGCATTGCCTTTAAATTGTTTAACTTGGGTCAAATGTTTCGGGTAGCCTTCCACAAGCTTCCCACAATAAGTTGGGTGAATTTTGGCCCTTTCCTCCAGACAGAGCTGGTGTAACTGAATCAGTTTTTTAGGCCTCCTTGCTCGCACATGCTTTTTCAGTTCTGCCCACATATTGTCTATAGGATTGAGATCAGGGCTTTGTGATGGCCACTCTAATACCTTGACTTTGTTGTCCTTAATTAAGCCATTTTGCCACAACTTTGGAAGTATGCTTGGGGTCATTGTCCATTTGGAAGACCCATTTGCAACCAAGCTTTAACTTCCTGGCTGATGTCTTGAAATGTCGCTTCAATATATCCACACAATTTTCCTGCCTCATGATGACATCTATTTTGTGAAGTGCACCAGTCCCCCTTGCAGCAAAGCACCCCCACAACATGATGCTGCCACCCCCTGTGCTTCACGATTGGGGTGATGTTCTTCGGCTTGCCAGCTTCCCCCTTTTTCCTCCAAACATAACGAAGGTCATTATGGCCAAACAGTTCTATTTTTGTTTCATCAGACCAGAGGACATTTCTCCAAAAAGTACGATCTTTGTCCCCATGTGCAGTTGCAAACCGTAGTCTGGCTTTTTTATGGCGGTTTTGGAGCAGTGGCTTCTTCCTTGCTGAGCGGCTTCTCAGGTTATGTCGATATAGGACTCGTTGTACTGTGGATATGGATACTTTTGTACCTGTTTCCTCCAGCATCTTCACAAGGTCCTTTGCTGTTGTTCTGGGATTGATTTGCACTTCTCGCACCAAAGTACGTTTATCTCTAGGCAGAACGCGTCTCCTTCCTTAGCGGTATGACGGCTGCGTGGATCCCATGGTGTTTATACTTGCGTACTATTGTTTGTACAGATGAACGTGGTACCTTTTGGCAATTGTTCCCAAGGATGAACCAGTCTTGTGAAGGTCTACAATTGTTTTTCTGAGGTCTTGGCTGATTTCTTTTGATTTTCCCATGATGTCAAGCAAAGAGGCACTGAGTTTGAAGGTAGGCCTTGAAATACATCCATAGGTACACCTCCAATGCACTCAAATGATGTCAGTAAGCCTATCAGAAGCTTCTGAAGCCATGACGTAATTTTTTGGGAATTTTCCAAGCTGTTTAAAGGCACAGTCAACTTAGTGTATGTAAACTTCTGACCCACTGGAATTGTGATACAGTGAAAAGTGAGATAAATAAGTGAAATAATCTGTCTGTAAACAATTGTTGGACAAATTACTTGTCATGCACAAAGTAGATGTCCTAACCGACTTGCCAAAAGTATAGTTTGTTAACAAGAAATTTGTGGAGTGGTTGAAAAACGGGTTTTAATGACTCCAACCTAAATGTATGTAAACTTCTGACTTCAACTGTAAGCCTCAGGCTGTCACATGTTCACAGCCTCATTAAAAGTGTACATAAAAAATTAACATTAAGTGTACATATTCCTCTACCTCTGGTTACTGCAAGTGTCACCCCCAGCAAATTCAACAACAGCGGTTACAGCCAGATAAACTATTCAAACATCTTTCTGGTAATTAATACATCGACACCTTGGCCTCTGGATTTCACTTTTTGTCTGTATGATTTATTTACAGTGTAATTCATTTGTTTTTCATTACAGTAATGAGTCAGTTAAGAAGTATCCCATACACCTTAACAATTGGAATATTGAAGTCCACAGTAATATGTAATAACCTAAGAATTTCAGGGTGATTGCATTTTCACCTGAAGATGATTTCTTAGCTCCTGGTCTTTGGAGGGAGGGCGGGACAGGGAGAGGGAGATAGAGTCTCATTACCTCAATGGGAAAAGTAAAACATAAACTGGAAACTTAATGTATCAAATGGGACACATTAAGGGAACAGTATACACTGTAATCTATGTTTTGCTTTTGTTGTTTCTTTCAAAAACAAGGACATTTGTTTTCAGTATGTTACATTTAAACACTTAAAACTGTCAAATGGGTGTCCCCTAATGTCTACTAATTACAATTATATAAAAAATTATACTGTATTTGGTCAATTTCAAGAAATGTGACAAGAAACCTTCCCTGTACTTACTTCCCTGTACTTACATTGCCTTCAGAACGTATTCATACCACTTGTCTTATTCCACATTTAGTTGTGTTACAGCCTGAATTCCAAATAGATTAAATAAAAAAAAATGTTTACCTATCTGCACCCAATGCCCCATAATGACAAAGTCAAAACATGTTTTTAGAAATGTTTACAAATTTATGGAAAATGTTATACAAAAATATCTAATTTACAGTACATAAGTAGTCACACCCCTTAGTCAATACATTAGAATCACTTTTGGCAGTGATTACATCTGTGAGTCTTTCGGAGTAAGTCTAAAAGCTTTGCACACCGGGATTGTACATTATTCTTTTTCAAATTCTTCAAGCTCTGTCAAATTGGTTGCTGATCGTTGCTCGACAGCCACTTTCAAGTCTTGCCATAGATTTTCAAGCCTATTTAAGTCAAACTGTAATTAGGCCACGAAGGAACATTCAATGTTGTTTTGGGAAGCATCACCAGTGTATATTTGGCCTTGTGTTTTAGGTTATTGTCTTGCTGAAAGATACATTTGTTTCCCAGTGTCTGTTGGAAAGCAGACTGAACCAGGTTTTCCTCTAGGATTTTGCCTGTGTTTAGGTCTATTCCGGTACTTTTTAATCAACAACAAAAAACTCCCTAGTCAGTGCTGATGACAAGCATACACATAACATGATGCAGCCACCCCCATGCATGCAAATATGAAGAGCGGTACTCAGTGACGTGTTGGGTTGGATTTGCCCCAAACATAACGCTTTGTATCCAGAACTTAAAGTACATTTCTTTGCAGTTTTACTTTAGTGCCTTTTTACAAAAATAATGCATATTTTGGAATATTTTTATTCTGTACTGGTTCATTTATTCTGTACAGGCTTCCTTATTTTTACTCTGTCATTTAGGTTAGTATTGTGGACTACTTAGGAAGGACGCCTGTATCTTTGTAGTGACTGGGTGTATTGATATACCATCCAAAGTGTAAATATTAACTTCACCATGCTGAAAGGGATATTCAATGTGTGATTTTGTTTTTGTTTTTTACCCAGCTACCAATAGGTGCCCTACTTTGTGAGGCGTTGTAAAACCTCCCTGGTCTTTGTATATGTGTTTGAAATTCACTGCTCAAATGAGGGACCTTACAGACAATTGTATGTTTGGGGTACACGGATGAGGTAGTCATTCAAAAATCATGTTAAACACTATTATTGCACTCAGAGTGAGTTCATGCAACTTATTATGTGACTTGTTAAGCACATTTCTACTCCTGAACATATTTAGGCCTGCCATAACAAAGGGGTTGAATACTTATTGACATTTCAGCTTTACATTTTTTATTAATTTAAAAACATTTGTATAAACATATTTCCACTTTGACATTATGGGCTATTGTGTGTAGGCCAGTGACACAACATCTCAATTTAATACATTTTCAATTCAGGCTGTAACACCACAAAATGTGGAAATAGTCAAGGGATGTGACCATGTGAATGCTTTCTGAAGGCACTGTAGAATGTTGAAAATGAAACCATGGACATGAAGCCATTCCAGTAGAACTCTACCTTTTTGAATGGGATGTATGGGACACAATACTTACTTATTATACAAGCACAGTTATATAATAATAATAATATATCATTCTAATCCACAGATATCACACAATATTTTTTTCATCATTAGGAGCATGCTGAAATTTGATTTTCTCAATTGAGGGATCAACATATCAACAAAAATCTGTGATTTGGACAGCATTTTGGGCACATTTTTGATCGTACCGGGACGGTTGATAATAACGTGCGCTAATGTGACTAGAATGACATTGTAAGTAACAGCAAACTTTCCAGGATATAGACATGTCTTATTTTATTATTTTTGATTTCCCCTTTATTTAACCAGGTAGGCCAGTTGAGAACAAGTTCTCATTTACAACTGCGACCTGGCCAAGATAGAGCAAAGCAGTGTGACACAAACAACACAGAGTTACACATGGGATAAACAAAAGTACAGTCAATAACACAATAGAAAAGTCAATAAACAGTGTGTGCAAATGTAGTAAGATTAGGGAGGTAAGGCAATAAATAGCCCATAATAAACATTTCGCAACTAAACACGAGTGATAGATGTGCAGAAGATGAATGTGCAAGTAGAGATACTGGGGTGCAAAGGAGCAAAACAATAAATAACAATATGGGGATGAGGTACTTGGGTGGACTATGTACAGGTGCAATGATTGGCAAGCTGCTCTAACAGCTGATTCTTAAAGTTAGTGAGGGAGATATGTCTCCAGCTTCAGTGATTTTTGCAATTTGTTCCAGTCATTGGCAGCAGAGAACTGGAAGGAAAGGCGACCAAAGGGGGAGTTGGCTTTGGGGGTGACCAGTGAAATATACCTGCTGGAGTGCATGCTATGGTGACCAGTGAGCTGAAATAAGGCGGGGCTTTACTTAGCAAAGACTTATAGATGACCTGGAGCCAGCCAACGAGAGAATACAGGTCGCAGTGGTGGGTGGGTAGTATATGGGGCTTTGGTGACAAAACGGATGGCTCTGTGATAGACTACATCCAATTTGCTGAGTAGAGTGTTGGAAGCTATTTTGTGAATAACATTGCCGAAGTAAAGGATCGGTAGGATAGTCAGTTTTACGAGGGTATGTTTCGCAGCATGAGTGAAGGATGCTTTTTTGTGAAATAGGAAGCCGATTCTAGATTTAATTTTTGGTTGGAGATGCTTAATGTGAGTCTGGAAGAAGAGTTTACAGTCTATCCTGACACCTAGGTATTTGTAGTTGTCCACATATTCTTATATGGGCAGAAAGCTTAAATTATTTTAAATCTAACTGCACTGGCCAATTTACTTTGGCACTGTCTTTGTTGTCTGCTTGCTCTTACTGGAGCCGAGTACCCCTGGAGACATCTATCTTAGCCTATTTTTCAGCAGCTGTATTGAAAATGACAGCTTGGGGTAATGGACAAAATTGGCTATGGCACTATAGCCAAAAATACTTATTAGACATGCTCTAGCTGGATGTGAAATTTGGTGGCTCTGTCAGTCTACCATTTTTTTCACCTTGCCACTGGACTATGGTCAAAATGACTCCTATTAAGGTCTTAGACAATTCTGATCATTAAGTACGCCTATCTGTGGAGTTTAAGTGAGTAGATAACATTACAAAGTCATTTTTATGTTTGGCATGATTTTCCTTTTATCAAGCATTGTGTGCCTCTAGAATTGCACTTGCGTGGCATACAGTTGAGCAGACACGTTTTTAGGATTCCACACATGGGGCAACTTTTTAGCAAGGTCTGGGGAAAAAAAGGGCTTTTATAAACTAAATTCTGAGTTTACATTATAAACATTAGCTGAGTATTTTTTATTTTATACCACACAAATGGCCCAATGCAGGCTACTGTGTGACTCGCTATTCAGGATGCAATTTGTAATCAGTGACACAATCTCAATTGAATCTCTTTAATTCAGGCTGTCACACACAATATGTCAAGGGGTGTGAATACTCTCTGAAGGCACTGTGTATATAGTGTAGGCTACAAAATAGACTTCATTGAAGATGAAGCATAGGCTACTCACCAGCGATGGCCGCTGCACCCATGCCAATATCTCAAGATAAGCTACTTTGAAAAAGAGTGCTGTTTGCTCAGCCACTCAAAAGTTGAGGAAAAACAGATTAGTCTATTTTCAGCAGTAGGAATTTGCTTTCCAAATGGTAGGCCTATGTTTTCTCGCAATTGTATTTTGAAATGTGTGAAAGGCAAGGTGACAGCTGCAACCAACCATAGAAATATAATCCACAGATGGCAGTTTCCATTCAAGTCCGGACCTCTAGGCATTGCTCGTGTACCCATGAGTTTAACAGCCTTCTATGGATATCTATGGCCACAACGCAACAAGCTGGTCTATATTTGGCATGTGTGCTGCCCAAATTGCAGCCTTACCGAGTTCCAACTAAGTGCGTGTGATAAAACTTAATCCACAGTTATTTTTTGAAGCTATTGATCCTCTGTAGCTAAATGATGCTCTCTGGTGTAGTATTTAGAATTATTTGATTTATGTCTGTTCAGACAGGAGCAATATCATTTTGGGGGAAAATAAAATGTATAGCCTAATTTTGGCAAAATTATTTCTGCAGCACCCCTAGCACCGTTACTTCCCACGGCTATGTCTGTCTGGGGAGTTGTGTAAACTTGAATCACTTGCATTTAACCAGGTTGATCCATTGAGGTACATGGAAGAGGAAGTTTTGGCACACTGGGCAACATTTTCTATATGGTTTTATATTATGGCAAACTATGTGTGAATTTGTCCTCCAAACTGTCTTTGGCACTAAGGTTCAACCATGCAAGGTAAATGTGATAAACTCTGACTAACTGATTGATGCACTAAGGCCTGCCTTTCAACAATCCACCATGACCACAGGGCTCCATAACTTTGTTAGGTTAAGAGCTTGTCCAACTGCCACAATTAGATCTACTGTACCAGCTAGCACTGTTGTTGGCCTCATAAAATCAGCATGATTGAATCAGAGGTTTATGAAAGTGAGCTGAAGTGCTCACAGAAAATCCTCCTCCTTCCATTCAGGTCATAAAACAGCAGCAGTTATCTACCAGGCTCATGGGCTGGGCTTAGGGCTATTCTCACTGCTTCCACCATTCAGTTGTCTACCAGGCTGATGGGCTGGGCTTAGGGCTATTCTCACTGCTTCAGCCATTCAGTTATCTACCAGGCTGATGGGCTGGGCTTAGGGCTATTCTCACTGCTTCAGCCATTCAGTTATCTACCAGGTTGATGGGCTGGGCTTAGGGCTATTATCACTGCTTCAGCCATTCAGTTATCTACCAGGCTGATGGACTGGGCTTAGGACTATTCTCACTGCTTCAGCCATTTCATTATCTACCAGGCTGATGGGCTGGTCTTAGGGCTATTCTCACTGCTTCAGCCATTCAGTTATCTGCCAGGTTGATGGGCTGGGCTTAGGGCTATTCTCACTGCTTCAGCCATTCAGTTATCTGCCAGGCTGAAGGGCTGGGTTTAGGGATATTCTCACTGCTTCAGCCATTCAGTTATCTGCCAGGCTGAAGGGATGGGCTTAGGGCTATGCTCACTGCTTCAGCCATTCAGTTATCTGCCAGGTTGATGGGCTGGGCTTAGGGCTATTCTCACTGCTTCAGCCATTCAGTTATCTGCCAGGCTGAAGGGCTGGGTTTAGGGATATTCTCACTGCTTCAGCCATTCAGTTATCTGCCAGGCTGAAGGGATGGGCTTAGGGCTATGCTCACTGCTTCAGCCATTCAGTTATCTGCCAGGCTGAAGGGCTGGGCTTAGGGCTATTCTCACTGCTTCAGCCATTCAGTTATCTGCCAGGCTGAAGGGCTGGGCTTAGGGCTATATTAATGTTAAAATGTATTCTCTTCTGTGGTGTTACCACATACAGTAGGTGCATTTATGTAATGGTATGTACATTATGCAATGTGATTCTGTGGACAATATTGAGAAGTGTCGTTACCCGAGACAGATTCTGTCATATTCTGAAAACATGATGGTGCAGCAATTTCCTATAAGAGTCTTCCATCATTATCAGTGTAATATCCACATTATCGTCGGCCTTTTTGTTCAAACATAAGTTAATCCTATTAAATAATTGCTGTATTTTTATTTTAAAAAATGTACAATTCCAGCCTCCATTCCATTCACCAATTGTTTATTGTAATACGCAGCATCATGTCATTGTGAAGGTATGGATTTACCAGAGGAAGTATGTCAGATTGTTTTGACAGGGTCAAATCCAGTGAAGTATGATGTAATCAAATAAGCGCTTTCTAATTTCCATACCAAGGATAATACCATGACTAATATGAAGTTTCATGGGAAATATGAATGACTATTTCATAGTTGTTTCCAAAAGCCTTGGGATGTAAAACATATTCAGTATAGTCAGCCTGCATCTGTATATCTCAGTGCTTTCTAATCTGAGTTGACATTTCATCTGCATCTACTAAGCAATGGTGCAGCATAACAATGCTGCTTGGACTAATGAAGCAAATAAACAGGATGGTTGGCATGTTTTCTTTCTTAAAATAAATACACTAAATCACACATACATGGACGTTCTATCTCAAACCTAGGTCCCACGGTGTATTTCCTCAACATAATAACAGAACTATCCTTACATTCACTGTATTACGTTAAAATATTCCAGAACATTCCACGAAACCTTGATTTTGATGTGAGGACAGATTGCAGTGGATCAGTGTGCAGAGATGTGCAGGCTAATGGTCTCCCCAGAGACTGACTAGAACAGTGGACTAACTAAGGGCCTATGGAACATGTGTTCTCTCTCTCAGGGTACTCGGGTGCTCCTACAGATGTCAGATCTTAAATCGACCCCTTTTGCTGCACAAGGAATATAATCCTACAGCAGGAGGATTTGAATAGCTGAAGAAAAAATGGAATCGCTGCCAGGGGGCAGCTGGAAGTGGTGTTTGTTTACAATGTAGTACTGTACATACTGTAGGGTACATGTAGGCTACAGTGCACATGTGAATGTGAATTCTTATGTGGATTATAATACATTTACTGTACATATTTGTAAGGGAAATATGTATTTTTCGTTAGCGAAAATCATTTATTTATTTTATCAATTGTTTTATCATATGTTGAAAGCAAGCAAAATGTTGGGGTCAGTGGCTGTAACTGCAAGTCCAGGTGCATTGAGGCCACCAAAATAATTTATTCTGCCTATTGCTTGCCAGCGTCGGCATGGGTTAAAATCCGTCCCACTGCCCTTTGATGCATCAATTCCTCGTGGTGACAGGGTTAAAACAGAAACAGCTAAATGATTCACAGTTAAGGCATTCCGACTGCTTAAAGCGGCAATCAACAGTAGAAACAATAACAAAACCGTCTCCCTGGTACGGTGAAACACTGAGGGATGGGGCTGGAGAAATGCAACCACTCTCAAATTCATAGACAGAGCTATGGATGCAAAGGCTGAGCATCCATGATATACAAATGATATTTTTTACCATGTTTTGAGGCTACATAGTGTTTGTCTACATTTTCTTTGTTTAATAAACATGTTGGAGTAAAACAAGTTTATATTTTCTGTTCTGATGGGATGCGACAGTTGAACTAAACTCATGAGGGATTTATAAGTTACTTTCTTCAAGAATGGATGTGGCAACTGCTGATTGGCCCTTTAAGGTTAGGGATATGGTTTTGGGAAGGCTTAGAGGGATACTTCAGGATTTTGGCAATGAGGCCATTCCAGAGTCAGATTAATTTGTGGATTAACCATTAACCATTTTTATGCCTCTATGTCAAGTATTAAGTAAGTTGGAGGTAGTTTTGTGAGCCAATGCTAACTAGCGTTAGCACAATGACTGGAAGTCTATGGGGATCTGCTAGCATGTTAGCAGACACCATAGACTTCCAGTCATTATACTAATGTTAGTTAGCAATTTTGCTAGCACTAGTTAGCAATTTCCTTCACACAGAGACATCAAAGGTAATTTGAATGGACCTAGGCCTTAGCGTTTGAGCAAGCGAGCCCTGATCCCAATGACTCAACTGCTCCCGCATGGAGTGAAAGAGAACTGCTAATTTTCAGGGACTCATGAGGCTCATTTGAATTTCCTGATGCAGCAGGAAAATTCTCAGCGACAAAAGAGTGATCAAGTTATGATAAGACATATGTGAGAGATTTAATGGCTACAACGCAACCCTACATTGGTGGTAAACATAACAAAATCAGGAGAAATTATGACAGACAAATATACAGGAATCCCTAGAGCAATATAAATCTGAAAAGCTTTACAGATGAGTTGACAGACGCAAGAATCCTCTGTAGGCATTTGAGGTCTGTAGAGACTGACTGACATTTCAGTGTAAAGTTCAAACCTTTCCAGCTCCTGATGACTCCAGATGGGTAATGAGGAGACATTTTAAGCCCAGGGTGGTTGGTCCTGGTGGGAGGGAAGGGCTGTGGAGGGCTGGCCTTAGGGTTGAGGACGAAGCAGCACTAGTTGAGCCCAGATTCCCTCACGGAATCTTGCACAATGACAATCTTGCATAATGTTGTGCTGCCTCTTTTTCTTCTTTGAATTATTTTTCTCATTCACCTTCCATTTTCGCAGCTAATATTTAATTGCAAACTAATGCATAACTATACAAAAGTATGTGGACATCCCTTCAAATTAGCGAATTTGGCTATTTCAGCCACACCCATTGATGACAGGTGTATAAAATTGAGCACACAGCCATGCAATCTGCATAGACAAACATTGACAGTAGAATGGCCTTACTGAAGAGCTCAGTGACTTTCAAACGTAGCACCGTCATTGGATGCCACCTTTCCAACAAGTCAATTCATCAAATTTCTGCCCTGCTAGAGCTGCCCCAGTCAGCTATAAGTGCTGTTATTGTGAAATGGAAACGTCTAGAAGCAACATCGGCTCAGCTGCGAAGTGAGAGGCCACACAAGCTCACAGAACAGGACCGCCGAGTTCCGAATCTCGTAGTGCGTAAAAATCGTCCGCTCTCGATTCCAACAATCCCTACCAAGTTCCAAACTGCCTCTGGAAGCAATGTCAGCACAATAACTCTTTGTCAGCAGCTTCATGAAATGGGTTTCCATGGCCGAGAAGCCGCACAAAAGTCTAAGATCACCATGTGCATTGCCAAGCGTCGGCTGGAGTTGGGTAAAGCTCACTGCCATTGGACTCTGGAGCAGTGAAAACAATGGCAGTACAACGGACGAATCTGGGTTTGGCGGATGACAGGAGAATGCTACCTACCCAAATGCATAGTACCAACTGTAAAGTTTGATGGATGAGGAATAATGGTCGGGGGCTGTTTTTCATGGTTCAGGCTCCTTAGTTCCAGTGAAGGGAAATCTTAACGCTACAGTATACAATGACATTCTAGACAAATCTGTGCTTCCAACTTTGTGGTAACAATTTGGGGAAGGCCCTTTGCTGTTTCAGCATGACTATGCCCCCATGCAGAAAGCGAGGTCCATAAAGAAATGGTTTGTCGAGATTGGTGTGGAAGAACTTGACTGGCCTGCACAGACCTCAACCCAATCGAACACCTTTGGGATGAATTGGAACGCCGAATGCAAGCCAGGCCTAATCAAACAACATCAGTGCCCAACCTTGTGGCTGAATGGAAGCAAGTCCCCGCAGCAATGTTCCAACATATAGTGGAAAGACTTCCCAGAAGAGTGGAGGCGGTTATAACAGCAAATGGGGGACCAACTCCATATTAATGCCCTTGATTTTGGAATGAGGTGTTCGATGGGCAGGTCATGTAGTGTAGCTTTGCATATTTGTATTCTTATCTATAACAGTGAATGGCCAGGCTTTGTGGATGTTCCAGTTTGGCTTGTTATGTGTCGTGCCACTGCCTCTTGTCCTTCTCCTCATCCTCACCTCAGGACAGAGCACATCTCACAGCTATCTTCTGACTGAACATCAAAGGGACCGACTTCTGACTGAACATCAAGGGGACAGAAACTAAACAAGTCATATTTCCCCACATATAAATTTGCAAGTTTGAGCTTAGTCAGGGGCCATGTCCTAATACCCACATTTGCTTCCTAAATAGTAGGCCGTTTAAGCATGAGTAAAAAAAGACATTTTAATAGTGTGCAACATTTAGAAAATCAAGTACACTTTAAATGCCGAATTGATCAATTAAATATGGGGAGGGGCTACCGAAATCAACAAGTAGTTGGAAACAAAGCAATCGTGAATGAAGCAGTCTCAGTATGCGAAACACTTATGTTCTATAGTATGCAAGTTTTCTAAAATCGAGTATGGTTTAAATGCCAGGATGGTGTACTCATTTTGGCTCTTCATCTAGAATTCTATGCACACTTGCAATGCATTGGAAGAGGTAGGCTGTGAGTGATAGGCTACAGTTTTGCCAATTTAGCGACTTTGTCACTATATTTAGCGAGTATTCAGACCCTTCTAGTGACACATTTTTTTTTAAACGACAAGCGAAAAAAATGTAGCAACTTTTTCTGATGTTTTTGGAGACTTTTGGAGACTCTGACATGAAAGCACATATCGTTCTTACTCTTCTCAACATGCAGCGGGTGCTTCTGTGGGCCCCACCCCCGCGGCCCAGTCCTCGTGCAGCAGTCCCTCCCAGCTGCAGTCAGAGCAGGAGATGTTCACCCCTCTGTGTCCAGACTTCATATGAATCGCGCATGCGGGAAGCCGCTGATCCTTGTTTTTTTTTGTCTAGAATAAATCACTGCACAACAAAATAAATCATTGCATTTGACTCACACAGCCTCACTCACTTACTCACCTTGTCTACTGTGTGTGTGCCTCTCTGTGACATAAGCTAAACATCTAGCTGGCTAGCTCATCATGTCTCAGTCTAAACTGTACACTCAAAAATACAGAAAGGAGTGGGAATCAAACCCTGAATTCAAAGGCTGGTTGAAGCCGTTTATTGGAGATGATACACGGGCATACTGCCTGTATTGTAAGGCTGATTTACACACCAAACTTAGTGATGTAAAAAAACACATGACAACTCAAAAACATAGTCAAAAGGCAAAGCCTTATAACAGTTCCACCCAAAACAAGCTGCCATTTATGGTAAAAAAAAAATGGTGTGTTTAACGTGTCTAAGTATGGTATCTTTAAAGCTAATTATTATAATTTTTTCTTTTTCTTTTTTCTAGTTGAATATATAATTTATGTTTTTTGTTTGTGTTGCCTTGTGTGTAAAACTGAATAAACAGAGTTAAAAAAAAAAAACTGTGACTTGTTGTAGGCTCCTTAAGTGGACCATAAGGTTAAAAACCAAACCAAATTAAGAAAACTAAACTAAAAAAACAAAAAATTTATTTAAAAATAAATACAAATAAATAAATAAGTAACTGCCAGAGTGTCTCTTTTGGGTCACTTTCGCCGGTACCAAGCCCGGATAAAGGAGGAGGGTTGGAATTGTGACAAAAAAAAACAAGAATCAACAGAAGAAAGTTAATTTGTAGTTCTAAACATATGTAGGTTGTTTTTTACTCACTTTTTGTCTCTCCCACGACATTATTCCTCTCCTACGGCATCCATAACAATTACATGCACATGGCCAATTATGCAAATGAGGTGATGACTTCAAGTGACTTTTAGAAAGCCAATAGCTACTTTCCTTACTGAGGAGTTGGCAACACTGTTATGCTGTAGTTCTCTTCAAGTAGCCAGAGAACAAAACTAGGCTGCGTAATAGGGAAGATGCCGAATAGTGAAGCTTCTGCGGTGGTGTTCAAATGTAGGCTAAGTATTTTTTGTTCTCGTAGGCTACATCTTTGAAAACAGAAGTATTTTTTCCGAAACCTTTTTTTACCCAAAGTGGATTTCTGTTTTCTCATTAAAAACAAGTTCTCATTAACAACTGCGACCTGACCAAAGCAGTGTGACAGAAACAACAACACAGAGTTACACATGGAATAAACAAACGTACAGTCAATAACACAATAGAAAAAAATAAAGTCTATATACAGTGTGTGCAAATGGCATGAGGAGGTAAGGCAATGAATAAGCCATAGTAGTGAAATATTTACAGTTTAGCAGATTAACACTGGAGTGATAGATGAGCAGATGATGGTGTGTAAGTAGTGATACTGGTGTGCAAAAGAGCAGCAAAGTAAATAAAAACAATATGGGGATGAGGAAGGTAGATTGGGTGGGCTATTTACAGATGGACTATGTACAGCTGCAGCGATTGTTTAGCTGCTCAGATAGCTGATGTTTAAAGTTAGTGAAGGAATGTAAGTCTCCAGCTTCAGCGATTTTTGCAATTTGTTCCAGTCACTGGCAGCAGAGAACTGGAAGGAAAGGCGGCCAAAGGAGGTGTTGGCTTTGGGGATGACCAGTGAGATATACCTGCTGGTGTGCATGCTACGGGTGGGTGTTGTCATTGTAACCAGTGAGCTGAGATAAGGCGGAGCTTTACCTAGCATAGACGTATAGATGACCTGGAGCCAGTGGGTCTGGCGACGAATATGTAGCGAGGGCCAGCCGACTAGAGCATACAGGTCGCAGTGGTGGGTGGCATAATGCACTTTGGTAACAAAACGGATGGCACTGTGATAGACTACATCCAATTTGCTGAGTAGAGTATTGGAAGCTATTTTGTAGATGACATCACCAAAGTCGAGGATCGGTAGGATAGTCACTTTTACGAGGTTTACGAAGTTTGGCGGCGTGAGTGGAGGCTTTGTTACGAAATAGAAAGCCGATTTTAGATTTGATTTTGTATTGGAGATGCTTAATGTCTAGAAGGAGAGTTTACAGTCTTGCCAGGCACCTAGGTTTTTGTAGTTGTCCACATATTCTAGGTCAGAACCGTCCAGAGTAGTAATGCTAGTTGGGCGGGCGGGTGCGGGCAGCGAACGGTTGAAAAGCATGCATTTGGTTTTGCTAGCGTTTAAGAGCAGTTGGAGGCCACAGAAGGAGTGTTGTATGGCATTGAAGCTCGTTTGGAGGTGAGTTAACACAGTGTCCAAAGAAGGGCCAGATGTATACAGAATGGTGTCGTCTGCGTAGAGGTGGATCAGGGAATCACCCGCAGAATGAGCGACATCGTTGATATATACAGAGAAAAGAGTCGGCCCGAGAATTGAACCCTGTGGTACCCCCATAGAGACTGCCAGAGGTCCGGACACCAGGCCCTCCGATTTTACACACTGAACTCTGTCTGAGAAGTAGTTGGTGAACCATGTGAGGCAGTCATTTGAGAAACCAAGGCTATTGAGTCTGCCAATAAGAATACGGTGATTGACAGAGTCGAAAGCCTTGGCCAGGTCGATGAAGACGGCTGCACAGTATTGTCTTTTATCGATGGCGGTTATGTTATCGTTTAATATCTTGAGCGTGGTTGTGGTGCACCCGTGACCAGCTCGGAAACCGGATTGCACAGCGGAGAAGCTACGGTGGGATTCGAAATGGTCAGTGATCTGTTTACTAACTTGGCTTTCAAAGACTTTAGAAAGGCAGGGCAGGATGGATATAGGTCTGTAACAGTTTGGGTATAGAGTGTCACCCACTTTGAAGAGGGGGATGACCGCGGCAGCTTTCCAATCTTTAGGGATCTCGGACGAAACGAAAGAGAGGTTGAACAGACTGGTAATAGGGGTTGCATCAATGGCGGCAGATACTTTTAGAAAGAGAGGGTCCAGAATGTCTAGCCCAGCTGATTTGTACGGGTCCAGGTTTTGCAGCTCTCTCAGAACATCTGCGATCTGGATTTGGGTGAAGAAGAAGCTGGGGAGGCTCGGGCAAGTAGCTGCGAGGGGTGTGGAGCTGTTGGCCGGGGTTGGGGTAGCCAGGAGGAAAGCATGGCCGGCCAGCCATAGAGAAATGCTTATTGAAATATTAGATTATTATGGATTTATAGTGGTGACCGTGTCGCCTAGCCTCAGTGCAGTGGGCAGCTGGGAGGAGGTGCTCTTGTTCTCCATGGACTTTACATTGCCCCAAAACGTTTTGGAGTTAGAGCTATAGGATGTACATTTCTGTTTGAAAAAGCTAGCCTGACTGACTGTGTGTATTGGTTCCTGACTTCCCTGAAAAGTTGCATATCGCAGGGACTATTCGATGCTATTGCAGTCCGACCCATTGATGTTTTTGTGCTTGTCAAGGGCAGTCAGGTCTGGAGTGAACCAAGGGCTGTATCTGTTCTCAGTTCTACATTTTTTGAAAGGGGCATGCTTATTTAAGACGGTGAGGAAATTACTTTAAAGAACAACCAGGCATCCTCAACTGACGAGATGAGGTCAATATCCTTCCAGGATACCCGGCCAAGTAGATTAGAAAGGCCTGCTTGCAGAAGTGTATTAGGGAGCGTTTGACAGTGATGAGGGGTGGTCGTTTGACCGCGGACCTATAGAGGATGCAGACAATGAGGCAGTGATCGCTGAGATTCTGATTGAAAACAGCAGAGGTGTATTTGGAAGGCAAGTTGGTTAGGATAATATCTATGAGGGTGCCCATGTTTATGGATTTAGGGTTGTACCTGGTGGTTTCCTTGATCATTTGTGTGAGAGTGAGGGCATCTAGCTTAGATTGTAGGACTGCTGGGATGTTAAGCATTTCCCAGTTTAGGTCACCTAACAGAATGAACTCTGAAGATAGATGGGGGGAATCAATTCACATACGGTGTCCAGGGCACAGCTGGGAACTTTGGGGGGTCTATAACAGGCTGCCTACTGCATTAGTTTTACTAAACGGTATTTGTGCTAAATAGTCTACCTGGCCTCCGGGGTAGACGTAATGTAGTAAACCTTATTCCGGGACACTCCAATTAGTATGATATGTTACGTTTCGTATGGCATGTATTCACTTGTGGATGTCCATCATCCATTTCGTATGATATGTTACGAATTCCATTTCGTACAATATATTAGGAATTCAATTTCGTACAATATATTAGGAATTTGCAAAACTTATGATGTTACAAATTCCTATTTGTTGTGGCTAATGTTGGCTAGGTGGCTAACACAAACGTTAGCTAGGCTAGGGGTTACTGGTTTAGATTAGGGTTAAGGTTAGGAGTTAGGTTAACGGTTTAGGAGAAGGGTTAGCTAACATGCCAAGTAGTTGAAAAATATATTAGTATCCGATGTTGAGTACATAGTATGCAGTTTAAGTAAGTATTGTTTTTTATCTTATGTTTGTTGTGTAGTAAATATTTCAGCTTTTATATTCATATTTTAATTTTATTTTCTTTCCTGTAAAGCACATTGTGTTGAATTCCATGTCTGAAATGTGCTGTATAGATAAAGCTTGATTTGATGTAGTACGTTACTATGGGTATTCGGACATGGCCAGGCTCTCTCCTAAAAACTCTAAGGCAGGGTGCCAGCCTGGTTTGTGCTAGTGGTGGGGTACTGACAGCATATGCTTTGTTTGCGATTTCAATTAAATTAATTCTAATATCTTAATATGGAAATGTATTCCGATACCCACAAGCGATGCAAACCTTCCACAAGTATTCATTGGAGCAAATTCAGCCTGACTAGTCAGCATGCAGTTGGTTTCCCTTCTCTATAACACGGTAAGAACCCAGATGACTTGCACTTGGCAGCCCAGGGACTGCCAGCCAAACAATAAACGCTGCGCTTGTGCTCCACAACGTGTCAGCAGGGAGTAAATCACCCTGTGTCTGGGCCCAGATCGAACACCAATGCTCTTCGGAGCCTCGATGTTCCACACACACACGCGCACGCGCACGCGCACGCGCACATGCACACGCACACGCACACACACACACACACACACACACACACACACACACACACACACACACACACACACACACACACACACACACACACACACACACACGCACACGCACACGCACACGCACACGCACACACGCACACGCACGCACACACGCACACACGCACATACAGAGATGCACACACACACACACTCACGCACATACACACACACACTCATGCACATGCACACATACACAGATGCACACACACACACACACATACACTCACGCACATACACAGATGCACACACACACACACATACACACACTCACGCAAATACACAGATGCACACACACACTTCTGTGCTTTTACACCTGCATTGTTTGCTGTTTGGGGTTTTAGGCTGGGTTTCTGTACAGCACTTTGAGATATCAGCTGATGTACGAAGGGCTATATAAATAAATTTGATTTGATTTGATTTGATGATAAGATCTCTCTGTTCTTGCGTCAAGTTTGACTGTGTGTTCACAGCAACATGGTAGGAGAGCACATGGCAGGAAAGTAAACTATACAATGTTTGCAAGTTTAGATAGTAATTTAATTAGTTTAATATAATTAGATTTCTTTCAAATGGCTGCCACTGCCTTGGGCAGATAACTGCAGAAGTGAGATTTTGGAAGGTCAGACAGTTTATTTTATTTATCCACATGACCATGCTGTATGTCCTGCAGCCTTGGGCTGGCTGTTTGTTGGTGGGCAGGGACGGTGTCTTCTAGGACAGGCTAGACAAGATGAGAGGGGTGACCACCAAACAGACACCACTAGCAATGGCAGTGCAAACAAACCTTGCTGCAGGGAAATAATATGATGAACAGGTTAAGCACAGAGTAAGAAACATTTTAGGTTATAAGTAACTGAAGCAAGGAAGTCACATGATTGAAGAGAGAGCTATGAGAAAACAATATGAGACACACCATGTCATTGACATCCTGTAGTTTAATGTCTATTCCCCCTCTGTGTCTAAAGATGAAAATCAGATGAATAACCACTCGTGAATGCAAATGAATTCATCTCTGAAACATAATTTATGACATATTTGACATACTACTTACAAAGCCGTCAGTGCTATGATTAAACATTCAGACTGTGCTTGACTGAGTATCATCAAGTCTACATTTTCTGAAATGCTGTTTAATACATAAATATAGCTGTTGTTTTCTCTAATGTTAATGCTCAGCGAGGGAAATAGAGGGTCTATAGAGTACGATTCATCATCAGCCACCAGGGACACTGGGACTACCAGGTAATGTTTTTGATTGAAACAGTTTGATTTGAATTCATAGTTGGACTTTTGTTGTTATTTTATCATGCCTCCGGGACACTCTGAACCTGCAAAATGATCCTAGTTATGACCTATTACCGTGGGCCAAGTACCAACTAGGCTTCTAATAAAAAGCTGATGTCTGTGCAAGATACTGTACAATATCCATCACTGGATCACACTGTATAATATCTCCAGATTATTCTGACTATACTTTAGCAAGGAATATTTTTCCCAGGAACATTTCCTTATGATGTGTGCTCACAGAACACCTCCCCATCCCTGTGGTATGATTGGCAGGAGCAACAGGAGCATCTATAGTTCAGCATCTTAATTGTTCACTCTGTCATTACTCTGAATGGCTGCATCAGGAGACGTATCATGTGATGGACTGCAGTTCACTTTGGTGCAGTGTTGTCTTGACACAAGGTCTGACAGGACAGAATAGAGAACACATCCCACAATAGGTCACAGCCAGGAAGAGTAGAGTCAGCTTCATCTAGTAATGTTTTACTGGTGAATGCATACAACCCTTTACAACATTGTAAGATAGATGTATAGCACTGAATTAGAATGGTGAGGAGCCTAATAGCCTCTAATAAGGAATGTTTTTATGAGCTTTCATGCAGTTTTATAAAATGAGAAGACCTATTTGACTTAAAGCTTTGCGCATATGTTGTAGCCTATGACTTAACTGCTCTCCTAGGAGATCTATAAGCACTAGTTATAGATTTAGAGTCTAGGTGTCAAGCCATTTCTAACCATAAATAGTGACTAGCCAATAGACACATGGAGATAGATTGGGGGTAAGGCCCTGCGATAGACTAGTGTCCTGTACAGGGGGTGTACTTGTACATCAAACTGCCTCACGCTACAGAAACCGGAGATAGGCTCCTGCTCTTTTGTGACATTCTGGCTTCAACAAGCCAAGCCAAGGCTTGTGCAAGGCTACAAATAGACACTCAATCTAGTGTCGTCGTCACAAATACAAGTATATCGTAATAATCCTGGATGATCTTTTGTTAGGTATAAATCTGCAAAGATCTACACTTCTGTAATCTCCTCTGTTGTGGCCCTTTCCCCTGATTCTGACCTGCCTGTGAGCTCGGTGTGATATTCGTTCTCTGTTAGGCCTATGTCCCACATGCTGTTGGCCCTCTAGAGGTTACAGAATGTAATGGAATACAATCTTTCATTTTCTCCAGACTACACAGTTTTACAACTAATTACTTCAGACATTGATTGGTCTACAAAAAATGTTAGGGACCAACATTGATGATGAGAAACACATGGGTAAAGTGCATTCGGAAATTATTCAGACCCCTTGACTTTTTCCACATTTTGTTACGTTACAGCCTTATTCTGAAATTGATTACATTTTTCCCCCTCATCAATTTACAAACAATACTACCATAATGACAAAGCAAAAACATTTAAAAAACAACAACATTTGCATAAATATTCAGACCCTTTGGCAGCGATTAAAGCATCGAGTCTTCTTGGGTATGACGCTGCAAGCTTGGCACACCTATATTTGGGGAGTTTCTCCCATTCTTCTCTGCAGATTCTCTGAAGCTCTGTCAGATTGGATGGGGAGTGTCACTGCACAGCTATTTTCAGGTCTCTCGAGAGATGTTTGATCGGGTTCAAGTCCGGGCTCTGGCTGGGCCACTCAAGGACAAGCCACTCCTGTGTTGTCTTGGATGTGTGCTTAGGGTCGTTGTCCTGTTGGAAGGTAAACCTTTGCCCCAGTCTGAGTTCCCGAGCTCTCTGGAGCAGATTTTCATCAAGGATCTCTCGGTACTTTGCTCCGTTCATCTTTCCCTCAACCCTGACTAGTCTCCCAGTCCCTGCCTCTGAAAAACACCCCCACAGCATGATGCTGCCACCACCATGCTTCACCATAGGGATAGTGCCAGGTTTCCCCCAGACGTGGCGCTTGACATTCAGGCCAAAGAGTTCAATCTTGGTTACATCAGACCAGAGAATCTTGTTTTCATGGTCTGAGATTCCTTTAGGTTCCTTTTGGCAAACTCCAAGCAGGCTGTCATGTGCCTTTCTACCATAAAGGCCTGATTGGTGGAGTGCTGCAGAGATGGTTGTCCTTCTGGAAGGTTCTCCCATCTCCACAGAGGAACTCTCACAGTGACCTCTGACCAAGGAACTTCTCCCCTGATTGCTCAGTTTGGCCAGGCAGCCAACTCTAGGAAGAGTCGCTGTGGTTCCAAACTTCTTCCATATAAGAATGATGGAGGCCACTGTGTTCTTAGGGACCCTCAATGCTTCAGAAATGTTTTGGCACCCTTCCCCAGATCTGTGCCTCGACATAATCCTGTCTCGGAGCTCTACAGACAATTCCTTCAACCTCATGGCTTGGTTTTTGCTCTGACATGCACTGTCAACTGTGTGACCTTGTATAGACAGGTGTGTGCCTTTCCAAATCATGTCTAATCAATTGAATTTATCACAGGTGGACTCCAATCAAGTTGTAGAAACATCTCAAAGATGATCAGTGTAAATAGGGTGCATCTGTACTCAATTTCAAATCTCATAGCAAAGGATCTGAATAATTATGTAAATAATATCTTTCTGTTTTTATTTGTAATACATTTTCTAAACACCTCTTTTCACTTTGTCATTATGGAGTATTGTGTGTAGAAGGATCAGGATGTTTTATTTATTTAGTCCATTTTAGAATAAGGTTGTAATGTAACAAAATGTGGGAGAAGTCGAGGGGCCTGAATACTTTCCGAATGCACTGTATTTACTAGCCCTGCTTTCTCCAGCATAGGCAATCACAGGGAGAGTGGGAGCGATGGGAAATAATGAAAAGTGTTCTGGTAATGGGTATTGATAGGCCATCAGTAATGTGGCCTCTCAACTCCTCCAGGCTCTCAAATCCCGGACTGGACTGCCTTGTGAGTGGGTCTGCTTCCCTAAGCAGTTCAGTTCCACCACATAAGGAATGGCCCTGAAAGTAATGATTAATCAGACTCAATCATGAAATGGACTGCCTGGAGGAGGGAGTTGAGACTGTATGCCTTGTGCTGGGAGAGATAATAGAACCCATGTTAGTTTGAGTCTTCATTGTGATAATGCTCTACATGAAGCCATTTTGTATCTGCATGCTATTATTATATTGACAGTGAAATATGACTGCTTATCAGTCGGTGCATGTCCTGCACAGGAGGTTAGTAGCACCTTTATTGGGGAGGATGGGCTTGTGGTAGTGACTGGAGCGGAATCAGTGAAATGGCATCAAATACATCAAACGCATGGTTTCCAGGTGTTTGATTCTATTCCATTTGCTCCGTACATTATTATGAGCCGTTCTCCCCTCAGCAGCCTCTACAGATGTCCTGATATATGTTGAAAAAGACTACCACAACTGAGTACACCACAAACGTTCACCAGGAGATGGGTCTTGCATATACAAACCTGACCATAGCAATGGGAGACCAACATTGGTTTTGGGCTTGGGTTCTAATTTGTCAGACTGTTGGCTAGGGTGGATTTCTTGGGGAGTCTGGACTGCACAGTGCAGCAGAAGGTATAGCTTGGGGAAACGTATAGGCTCGAGGGTCACCTCCAAGCATACCGTCTAACAGGGTAGAACTGGTTGCCTTAGTTTGACGTGTCACACAATTAGTATTTATCAAAAGGAAGCACAGTCTGGTAAATTGATTGCAAAAACTGTGGTGTGTTGTATCATATTCACTAGGCTATTGTATTTCTGTTCAGCTTACATGTGTGTGTAAATTCTGCGGCAGCCCTGGGGCCAGCAGGGAGTTGCCAAGGAGCAGGACCTTGGTCAGCTCCAGAGGGCTAGAGAGGCCAAGGAGAGTCAGCACCATGGACAGCTCTACAGGCACTAACTGGGGCTGGTGATTCAAAACCAATACTATCCAGTCCAGGTTCTGCAACCAATTGGTACCTTGACTTGGTTTCACCTTTCCTGACAGTACGCCACCCGGGGCAAGTAGAGGGCATGTATTGAAACCCCAGACTCATCGCTCTCTCTCTGTTCTGTTCATTAACACAGGTGGTCCGAGGAGCCGCCACGCTGGACACAGAGTGACCCACCCATTATCTGAGAGGCCTTTCATTTGTATTTCTCCCCTCCCTGCTCTCCCCAACCTTTATTAAAGAACAACTTTTGTTTGAGCCCTGCAAAACGGTCTTCCACTGTCTTGTTTTATTGTGAGTTTCACCTCTGACTCACCTGGGCTGCCACAATACCAAAAGCCACTATATCAGTCATTGTCATTGTAGTAAATCTACCAAGAATTACAGATGATCAAATATGAAATACTTTAGATAGTATAACAAATAATTGATTTGTAAGAACAACTCACTACATAAATGAACCTTTGGACTATTCGCTTCAACCCGTGGATAAAGGCCACTAAAACAGGCTGGTGAATCACACTATGAGAACTGAAGCTAAAAAACAACTGACTATACTATCAACACTATAAGCAACATTACAACTGTATGTGAAGAGATGGATTAATAAAAACAAATTAAGAGAACCAATTTTACAGGATGATATGTAATGGGGGAAATATATACAGTTGAAGTCAGAAGTTTACATAAAATTAGTTTAAATGTATTTGGCTAAGGTGTTTCACAATTCCTGAAATGTAATCCTAGTAAAAATTTCCTGTCTTAGGTCAGTTAGGATCACCACTTTATTTTAAGAATGTGAAATGTCAGAATAATAGTAGAGAGAATTCTTTATTTCAGATGTTATTTATTTCATCACATTCCCAGTGGGTCAGAAGTTTACATACACTCAATTAGTATTTGGTAGCATTGCCTTTAAGTTGTTTAACTTGGGTCAAATGTTTCGGGTAGCTTTCCACAAGCTTCCCACAATAAGTTGGGTGAATTTTGGCCCATTCCTCCTGACAGAGCTGGTGTAACTGAGTCAGCTTCGTAGACCTCCTTGCTCGCACACGATTTTTCAGTTCTGCCCACACATTTTCTATAGGATTGAGATCAGGGCTTTGTGATGGCCACTCTAATACCTTGACTTTGTTGTCCTTAAGCCATTTTGCCACAACTTTGGATGTACAGTGCCTTGCGAAAGTATTCGGCCCCCTTGAACTTTGCGACCTTTTGCCACATTTCAGGCTTCAAACATAAAGATATAAAACTGTATTTTTTTTGTGAAGAATCAACAACAAGTGGGACACAAGCATGAAGTGGAACAACATTTATTGGATATTTCAAACTTTTTTAACAAATCAAAAACGGAAAAATTGGGCGTGCAAAATTATTCAGCCCCTTTACTTTCAGTGCAGCAAACTCTCTCCAGAAGTTCGGTGAGGATCTCTGAATGATCCAATGTTGACCTAAATGACTAATGATGATAAATACAATCCACCTGTGTGTAATCAAGTCTCCGTATAAATGCACCTGCACTGTGATAGTCTCAGAGGTCCGTTAAAAGCGCAGAAAGCATCATGAAGAACAAGGAACACACCAGGCAGGTCCGAGATACTGTTGTGAATAAGTTTAAAGCCGGATTTGGATACAAAAAGATTTCCCAAGCTTTAAACATCCCAAGGAGCACTGTGCAAGCGATAATATTGAAATGGAAGGAGTATCAGACCACTGCAAGTCTACCAAGACCTGGCCGTCCCTCTAAACTTTCAGCTCATACAAGGAGAAGACTGATCAGAGATGCAGCCAAGAGGCCCATGATCACTCTGGATGAACGGCAGAGATCTACAGCTGAGGTGGGAGACTCTGTCCATAGGACAACAATCAGTCGTATATTGCACAAATCTGGCCTTTATGGAAGAGTGGCAAGAAGAAAGCCATTTCTTAAAGATATCCATAAAAAGTGTTTTTTAAAGTTTGCCACAAGCCACCTGGGAGACACACCAAACATGTGGAAGAAGGTGCTCTGGTCAGATGAAACCAAAATTGAACTTTTTGGCAACAATGCAAAACGTTATGTTTGGCGTAAAAGCAACACAGCTCATCACCCTGAACACACCATCCCCACTGTCAAACATGGTGGTGGCAGCATCATGGTTTGGGCCTGCTTTTCTTCAGCAGGGACAGGGAAGATGGTAAAATTGATGGGAAGATGGATGGAGCCAAATACAGGACCATTCTGGAATAAAACCTGATGGAGTCTGCAAAAGACCTGAGACTGGGACGGAGATTTGTCTTCCAACAAGACAATGACCCAAAACATATGCAAAATCTACAATGGAATGGTTCAAAAATAAACATATCCAGGTGTTAGAATGGCCAAGTCAAAGTCCAGACCTGAATCCAATCGAGAATCTGTGGAAAGAACTGAAAACTGCTGTTCACAAATGCTCTCCATCCAAACTCACTGAGCTCGAGCTGTTTTGCAAGGAGGAATGGAAAAAAAATTCAGTCTCTCGATGTGCAAAACTGATAGAGACATACCCCAAGCGACTTACAGCTGTAATCGCAGCAAAAGGTGGCGCTACAAAGCTTAAGGTGGCTTAAGGGGGCTGACGTTGGCTAGCTAACAGCTAGCCAACGTCTACTGAATCGAATTCAACAACCCGGTCGCACTCACAGGTAGTATCACATTTTCATTTAATTTCATTACAGTACAACGGTTTGATTTGTTTGATCGTAGCTAGCTACATAGCTAGCTACATAGCCGTCTTTGTTTCAAAGATAATTGTGTAGTCTAGAGCGATTTTCTAGGTTAGCTAGCCAGCTATTGTCGTTCTTTTAACGCAACGTAACGTAAACAACACTGCTAGCTAGCCAGCTAGCCCCGAATAGTAGCACTGTAGAAACTATTACACTCAACGGAACGACTTGATTAGTGTAGTGTCAACAACGCAGCTACTGCCAGCTAGCCTACTTCAGCAGTACTGTATCATTTTAATCATTTTAGTCAATAAGATTCTTGCTACGTAAGCTTAACTTTCTGAACATTCGAGACGTGTAGTCCACTTGTCATTCCAATCTCCTTGCATTAGCGTAGCCTCTTCTGTAGCCTGTCAACTATGTGTCTGTCTATCCCTGTTCTCTCCTCTCTGCACAGACCATACAAACGCTCCACACCGCGTGGCGCGGCCACCCTAATCTGGTGGTCCCAGCGCGTACGACCCACGTGGAGTTCCAGGTCTCCGGTAGCCTCTGGAACTGCCGATCTGCGGCCAACAAGGCAGAGTTCATCTCAGCCTATGCCTCCCTCCAGTCCCTCGACTTCTTGGCACTGACGGAAACATGGATCACCACAGATAACACTGCTACTCCTACTGCTCTCTCCTCGTCCGCCCACGTGTTCTCGCACACCCCGAGAGCTTCTGGTCAGCGGGGTGGTGGCACCGGATCCTCATCTCTCCCAAGTGGTCTTTCTCTCTTTCTCCCTTACCCATCTGTCTATCGCCTCCTTTGAATTCCATGCTGTCACAGTTACCAGCCCTTTCAAGCTTAACATCCTTATCATTTATCGCCCTCCAGGTTCCCTTGGAGAGTTCATCAATGAGCTTGATGCCTTGATAAGCTCCTTTCCTGAGGACGGCTCACCTCTCACAGTTCTGGGCGACTTTAACCTCCCCACGTCTACCTTTGACTCATTCCTCTCTGCCTCCTTCTTTCCACTCCTCTCCTCTTTTGACCTCACCCTCTCACCTTCCCCCTACTCACAAGGCAGGCAATACGCTTGACCTCATCTTTACTAGATGCTGTTCTTCCACTAACCTCATTGCAACTCCCCTCCAAGTCTCCGACCACTACCTTGTATCCTTTTCCCTCTCGCTCTCATCCAACACTTCCCACGCTGCCCCTACTCGGATGGTATCGCGCCGTCCCAACCTTCGCTCTCTCTCTCCCGCTACTCTCTCCTCTTCCATCCTATCATCTCTTCCCTCTGCTCAAACCTTCTCCAACCTATCTCCTGATTCTGCCTCCTCAACCCTCCTCTCCTCCCTTTCTGCATCCTTTGACTCTCTATGTCCCCTATCCTCCAGGCCGGCTCGGTCCTCCCCCTCCCGCTCCGTGGCTCGACGACTCATTGCGAGCTCACAGAACAGGGCTCCGGGCAGCCGAGCGGAAATGGAGGAAAACTCGCCTCCCTGCGGACCTGGCATCCTTTCACTCCCTCCTCTCTACATTTTCCTCCTCTGTCTCTGCTGCTAAAGCCACTTTCTACCATTCTAAATTCCAAGCATCTGCCTCTAACCCTAGGAAGCTCTTTGCCACCTTCTCCTCCCTCCTGAATCCCCCCTCCTCCCTCTCTGCAGATGACTTCGTCAACCATTTTGAAAAGAAGGTCGACGACATCCGATCCTCGTTTGCTAAGTCAAACGACACCGCTGGTTCTGCTCACACTGCCCTACCCTATGCTCTGACCTCTTTCTCCCCTCTCTCTCCAGATGAAATCTCGCGTCTTGTGACGGCCGGCCGCCCAACAACCTGCCCGCTTGACCCTATCCCCTCCTCTCTTCTCCAGACCATTTCCGGAGACCTTCTCCCTTACCTCACCTCGCTCATCATCTCATCCCTGACCGCTGGCTACGTCCCTTCCGTCTTCAAGAGAGCGAGAGTTGCACCCCTTCTGAAAAAACCTACACTCGATCCCTCCGATGTCAACAACTACAGACCAGTATCCCTTCTCTCTTTTCTCTCCAAAACTCTTGAGCGTGCCGTCCTTGGCCAGCTCTACCGCTATCTCTCTCAGAATGACCTTCTTGACCCAAATCAGTCATGTTTCAAGACTAGTCATTCAACTGAGACTGCTCTTCTCTGTATCACGGAGGCGCTCCGCACTGCTAAAGCTAACTCTCTCTCCTCTGCTCTCATCCTTCTAGACCTATCGGCTGCCTTCGATACTGTGAACCATCAGATCCTCCTCTCCACCCTCTCCGAGTTGGGCATCTCCGGCGCGGCCCACGCTGGATTGCATCCTACCTGACAGGTCGCTCCTACCAGGTGGCGTGGCGAGAATCTGTCTCCTCACCACGCGCTCTCACCACTGGTGTCCCCCAGGGCTCTGTTCTAGGCCCTCTCTTATTCTCGCTATACACCAAGTCACTTGGCTCTGTCATAACCTCACATGGTCTCTCCTATCATTGCTATGCAGACGACACACAATTAATCTTCTCCTTTCCCCCTTCTGATGACCAGGTGGCGAATCGCATCTCTGCATGTCTGGCAGACATACCAGTGTGGATGACGGATCACCACCTCAAGCTGAACCTCAGCAAGACGGAGCTCCTCTTCCTCCCGGGGAAGGACTGCCCGTTCCATGATCTCGCCATCACGGTTGACAACTCCATTGTGTCCTCCTCCCAGAGCGCTAAGAACCTTGGCGTGATCCTGGACAACACCCTGTCGTTCTCAACAAACATCAAGGCGGTGTCCCGTTCCTGTAGGTTCATGCTCTACAACATCCGCAGAGTACGACCCTGCCTCACACAGGAAGCGGCGCAGGTCCTAATCCAGGCACTTGTCATCTCCCGTCTTGATTACTGCAACTCGCTGTTGGCTGGGCTCCCTGCCTGTGCCATTAAACCCCTACAACTCATCCAGAACGCCGCAGCCCGTCTGGTGTTCAACCTTCCCAAGTTCTCTCACGTCACCCCGCTCCTCCGCTCTCTCCACTGGCTTCCAGTTGAAGCTCGCATCCGCTACAAGACCATGGTGCTTGCCTACGGAGCTGTGAGGAACGGCACCTCAGTACCTCCAGGCTCTGATCAGGCCCTACACCCAAACAAGGGCACTGCGTTCATCCACCTCTGGCCTGCTCGCCTCCCTACCACTGAGGAAGTACAGTTCCCGCTCAGCCCAGTCAAAACTGTTCGCTGCTCTGGCTCCCCAATGGTGGAACAAACTCCCTCACGACGCCAGGACAGCGGAGTCAATCACCACCTTCCGGAGACACCTGAAACCCCACCTCTTCAAGGAATACCTAGGATAGGGTAAGTAATCCTTCTCACCCCCCCCCCTAAAAAGATTTAGATGCACTATTGTAAAGTGGCTGTTCCACTGGATGTCATAAGGTGTATGCACCAATTTGTAAGTCGCTCTGGATAAGAGCGTCTGCTAAATGACTTAAATGTAAATGTAAATGAATAATTTTGCACGCCCAGTTTTTCAGTTTTTGATTTGTTAAAAAAGTTTGAAATATCCAATAAATGTCGTTCCACTTCATGATTGTGTCCCGCTTGTTGTTGATTATTCACAAAAAAATACAGTTTTATATCTTTATGTTTGAAGCCTGAAATGTGGCAAAAGGTTGCAAAGTTCAAGGGGGCCGAATACTTTCGCAAGGCACTGTATGCTTGGGGTCATTGTCCATTTAGAAGACCCATATGCGACCAAGCATTAACTTGGTGTCTTGAGATGTTACTTCAATATATCCACATAATTTTCCTACCTCATGATGACATCTATTTTGTGAAGTGCACCAGTCCCTCCTGCGGCAAAGCACCTCCACAACATGATGCTGCCACCCCCGTGCTTCACGGTTGGGATGGTGTTCTTCGGCTTGCCAGCTTCCCCTTTTTCCTCCAAACATAACAATGGTCAATATGGCCAAACAGTTCGATTTTTGTTTTATCAGACCAGGGGACATTTCTCCAAAAAGTATGATTTTTTGTCCCCATGTGCAGTTGCAAACTGTAGTCTGGCTTTTTAAGGCGGTTTTGGAGCAGTGGCTTCTTCCTTCTTGAGCGGTCTTTCAGGTTATGGTGATATAGGACTCGTTTTACTGTGGATATACTGTAGATACTTATGTACCTGTTTCCTCCGGCATCTTCACAAGGTCCTTTGCTGTTGTTCTGGGATTGATTTGCACTTTTCGCCCCAAAGTACGTTCATCTCTGCGTGGTCCCATGTTGTTTATACTGGTGTACTATTGTTTGTACAGATGAATGTGGTACCTTCAGGCGTTTGGAAATTGCTCCTGAGGATGAACCAGACTTGTGGAGGTCTACAATTGTTTTTCTGAGGTCTTGGCTTAAATCTTTTGATTTTCCCATGATGTCAAGCAAAGAGGCACTGACTTTGAAGGTAGGCCTTGAAATACATCCACAGGTACACTTCCAATTGACTCAAATTATGTCAATTAGCCTATCAGAAGTTTCTAAAGCTATGACATAATTTTCTGGAATTTTTCAAGCTGTTTAAAGGCACAATCAACTTAGTGTATGTAAACTTCTGACCTACTGGAATTGTGATACAGTGAATTCTAAGTGAAATAATCTGTCTGTATACAATTGTTGAAAAAAGTACTTGTGTCATGCACAATGTAGACGTTCTAACCGACTTGCCAAAACTATAGTTTGTTAACAAGACATTTTTAGAGTGGTTGAAAAACTAGTTTTAAAATGACTTCAACCTAAGTGTATTTAAACGTCCGACTTCAGCTGTATGTGGGAGGCGGTCCGTGGCAGAGTGCAAAGGCAGTACAGAGCAATGTGCAGTCTGGGATGAAAGTGCAGGGTGCATAGTACTTGGATTAATAATGCAGAGTGCAACGTCTATAAGTGGGAAGATCAACGTGGACCAGGTGGCCAGTTGGTAAGGGCCAAAGCTGTTCAGGTGGCGGAAGGTTTTGGTTGTCATTGACCTGAACCGTTTGCCAGTCTTTTGAAGAGGGGGTTTCCAGGTTGAAAGGGGTCGTGAGGATCTTTCCTTCACGCTTCCTTGTCCTGGAGTCGTACAGGACCTCAAACAACCAGCAGTGCCTGAAATAGGAATCTCTCACATTCTGTCAACAGCCTAACACTCCATAAAACGCAGGGCTGGTTGGAGGACTTTCCCCGTTTAGGCAGGCAGCCATGCAGGCAGGCAGGCTGTCAATAGGCAGCTGTCTCTGTCTCTGCACACTGGCCACAGGCAGAGGAGAAACTACCACAATTAGATGCCAGTCGCCAGCCTGACACACAAAAACACAGAGGATCTTTCAGACCTTTCCCTTACTTCTGTTTACAGAATGCATTACAGAGGGAGAGAGGGGAGGGAGAGGGGAGAGAGAGAGGATGATATTATGGGTCTGATATGTAGGGAATGAAACAGGGACAGACAGAAATAGGTGTTTCTGTTTTGGTAGAGTAAGAGTGTGTTTGTGCGTGTGCACGAGCATCAGGGTATGTTTGTATGAGTGCGATAGGAGACTCAGTGTGTGAGTAAGTGTGGAGAATGAACACAGTATGGAGAATGAACATGAGAGAGAGAGAGAGAGAGAGAGAGAGAGAGAGAGAGAGAGAGAGAGAGAGAGAGAGAGAGAGAGAGAGAGAGAGAGAGAGAGAGAGGGAGAGAGAGAGAGAAGAGAGTCGGATGACCTGGAGCTGAATTGAAGGCCAAGTGTTGGTAATATGGGCAGGGACTCAGACACACTAACCCAGCAGTGTCTCTCTCAGGTGAGGTGAGCAGAGTCATAGGAGAGGGCCAGTGCTTGGCAGAGTATAACAACTTTTAATTAAGGATCCGCACCTTTTTTCGAATTTTCGCATAAAATGACATACGCAAATCTAACTGCCTGTAGCTCAGGACCTGAAGCAAGGATATGCATATTCTTGATACCATTTGAATGGAAACACTTTGAAGTTTGTGGAAATTTGAAATTAATGTAGGAGAATATAACACATTGAATATAGTTAAAGATAATACAAACAAAAAAACATGTTTTTTTTGTACCATCATCTTTGAAATTCAAGAGAAAGGATATAATGTATTATTCTAGCCCAGGTGCAATTTAGACTTTGGCCACTAGGTGGAAGCAGTGTATGTGCAAAGTTTTAGACTGATCCAATGAACCATTGCATATCTGTTCAAAATATTAATGAATTAATTAATTAATACATTTTCAGGTTCATAATTGTGCACTCTCCTCAAACAATAGCATGGTATTATTTCACTGTAATAGCTACTGTGAATCGGACCGTGCAGTTAGATTAACAAGAATTTAAGCTTCCTGCCCATATCAGATATGTCTATGTCCTGGGAAATCTTCATGTTACTTACAACCTCATGCTAATCACATTAGCCTACGTTAGCTTAACCGTTCTGTGTGTGTGTGTGTCTGTCTGTCATCAGTGTCCTGATGACAGACAGACATTCTAGACAGCACCACGGTCTAACCTCCCCTGCACTGCCAGAACCAGAGTCACTAACCTGGGCTGGGAGGTGGTTAGGAGTAGGGGGTGTCACAGAGTGCTATTTAATTGCCCTCTCCAATTAAGACACCTCTATTAAAAGCAATAATGTGACATGAAAAAGGAGAGCAGAGCGGTGACTCACAGCCTGACTTTAGCTGTCTGTGCTATTCCAAAGGCCAGAGCCACCATGAGACAGACATACATACAGGATAGTACAATGAAACAGCCAATCAGGCGGAAATCCTCCCTCTGTTTACACCACTGTTTTTAGGCGGCTATTTTAGTGCCTTGTTTCATCAGAGAGCCTATTCAAATATTCCCCACATCAAAGAGGTTTATTTTGCATCATCTTGTTGGTCGGGGAGCGAATGTGACTCAATGACAGGGCTATTCACGTGTTGCCTCTTACCTCACACTAAGATATTTAGAGGTTATCAATTTGGGCTGTTTCAAGAGCACAATGATGATATCCTGCCTGCATATGTAGTTTTGCAGAGTAAATGTTGTTCTTTTTTTTAACCCATTTTTCTCCCCAATTGGTAGTTACAGTCTTGTCCCATCGCTGCAACTCCCCTATGGACTCGGGAGAGGTGAAGGTCAAGAGCCATGCGTTGTCCGAAACATGACCCTGCCAAACTGCACTGCTTCTTGACACCACGCTGCTCGCTTAACCCGGACGCCAGCAACACCAATGTGACGGAGGAAACACCGTCTAGCTGGCGACCGAGGTCAGCTTGCAGGCGCCCGGCTCGCCACAAGGAGTTGCTAGAGTGCTAAGGGACAAGGAAATCCCGACCGGCCAAACACTCCCCAAACCCAGATGACGCTGGGCCAATTGTGCACCGCTCATGGGTCTCCCGGTCACGGCCAGCTGTAAAACAGCCTGGGATCAAACCCAGGTGTGTAGTTACCACTCAAACACTGCGATGCAGTACCTTAGACTGCTTCTCCACTCTTGAGGCCCTGTAGAAGTTGTTCTTGAATTAACTTCTACAGTATGACAGTTATAAACTAAAGTAAAAGATCTTGTTGCTTCATGACATGATTTATATTTCAAGCATCTGAGAAGCATAGAGATATATCCAATAGACTGGAGTGAGCAGCTTGCCAAAGATCTTGAATAATATTACAAACAATTCAAAGTAAACTTCCTGTATATTATGAGGTAAAACATCCATTCAGCCTGGTTGTGAGAACTCGAGCATTGCTCATCTTAGAGCCAGAGCTTTAGAAAGCTGTATCCTGCTATGGATCACCAGGAACTCACATCGTAAATTGTAACATAAATGAATCTCACATCGATTGCTCGTCATCTTGCTCCCCAGGTTTTAACTGTGTGTGTGTGTGTGTGTGTGTGTGTGTGTGTGTGTGTGTGTGTGTGTGTGTGTGTGTGTGTGTGTGTGTGTGTGTGTGTGTGTGTGTGTGTGTGTGTGTGTGTGTGTGTGTGTGTGTTCAATAGTGTAATAGTGTAATAGTGTAATAGTAGAGTAGTAGGGCTTACTAATTTAATTCCTGGAGCTAGGAAGATTGGGTATTCTTTGTCCATAAGCAATCCAGTTAAATCCATGAGCAGAGTGACTGATGACCAATGGAAGGCAGACCATATAGTGCTATTCCCCAATTCCCCCTGCCTGGCCCAGAAGGAGAAGTTGGGTATGCTGGTTCTGATGCAGCTGGGTGCCCCAACTGGCTGTGATGGGGAACAGTGACTGATTGAGAGTTTGCCAGTCATACCCTGATTAATTTATAGTACAAACACATACACACACGTGAGGTGGCTTTTAATCAGAATAATCGATTATGGACTGAGCTACTGTGCAGAGAAAAACAGTAATCCTGGTAGCTCAAGGAAAAATAAATTCTGTATCCCATTTTACAGATAAGGACAATCAAAGTCGCCAAAATGGCTGCACCATGGAAGCTATAAACAAACAACAAAGCAGGCCAGGGGACTTCAACCCCCTCAGAGACAGGAATCATCCACAATACTATTCCATGCTGCACAGACAGGAAAACCCATTAATTTGTTGTAGTGGGTGATCCGGTACTACTGCAGTGAATCAGCTCGACTGATGGACGTCTGGCTAATACTCTAACAGTGGACCAGCTTCACTCTGCTCTTGTATTACAGTTTTTCTCAGTTGCTAAAACACTAAATCCCATTGTCTGAACAAAGTTATCAGTTGCCTGGACTCATTTAGCTAAGTATGCAGTCTGTTGTCAATACCTTAAACCATTTCACATGGTAAAACACAATTTGCAGATCTCACTTAGATTTTTCAACAAAACTCTAAACACATTCTCATTCTCAAAACACATTCTGCACTTTAATGCACATGTCATCCATACTGGTAAACACAAGTGGCAACAATCAAATACAAATAGAGAATACATGTAATTGATTGAACACAACCACTCAAAATTGATTTAACCTGTTTCAAATGACGTGACACAACCAATAAGCCAGTTCAGAGAGCAAACAGGTTGTTGAAGGTGGGAAGGAGAAAGTCTGAGAATGGATAGAAGAAACAATATGAGAGGACAAGGACGAGTGCGCATGCGAGGTGGGCGACGAGGAGGAAGAGGAGAAGGAGGGAACGAAAGAGGAAGAGGAGGACGAAGAAGAAGAGGAAGACAAAGAGTGGAAATATCTGATGAAATTCTAGCAACAGTTAAAGACCATGTTCTTATCCATGGACTGACAATGAGGGAAGCAGGACTTAGAGAGCAACACAATTTGAGCCGATTTGTCCACCATAGTAAGGACATTCAGAGAAGAGAACAGGTACAGTATACTACTGTATTTTTGGAATTGCAAATTTACTGTACTACACTATATGTTTCAATAGACATTTGTAAAGTTAATCACTGTATGTATTGTACTGCATGAATATGTTTTGTAACTGCACAACTACTTTTTGTAGAATTGCAAGGCTGCCACATGCAGGTGGAAGGACGGCTATATTCACTCGGGAGCAAGAGGCCGTTATAGTTGGCATGGTCCTTCAAGATAATGCAATACGACTCAGAGAAATCCAAGAACGAGTGATACAAGACAACACACACTTCCAGGGAATCGACAGTGTGAGCATTTCCACAATTGACCGTGTCCTCCATCGTAACAGGATGCGAATGAAACAAGTATACAGAGTACCTTTTGAGCGCAACTCACCAATGGTGAAAGAACTGTGCGCTCAGTATGTGCAAGTAAGTGTACATTCAGAAACATTTACTGTAATCCAGATGGTCTACAGTACTAACACAAACTATGTGAATGACATTACTCTTCAGTACATACAATGTATGTGAATCAGAAGCCTAATTGTACTCTACAGTATAGCACTGTCTCTGTACGACTTACAAAATCCTACATACAGTATGTTGTATTTCTAAACAGACAATATTTGACTTGGAATCCTTGGACAGACCCCATGATTTCATCTTTGTCGATGAAGCGGGCTTCAATCTAGCAAAGAGGAGAAGGAGAGGCCGAAACACGATTGGACAGCGAGCCATTGTTGAAGTCCCTGGTCAACGAGGTGGCAATGTCACAATCTGTGCTGCTATCAGTAACCATGGTGTTCTACATCACCATGTTGCACTCGGGCCATGTAACACCCAGCATCTTCTAAGATTTATTGCCAATCTACGAGATATTTTTTTTGAGCAGTAGGTTCAAGAGCTACAGGCTCAAGAGCTAAATGAGAATCCCATTCCCACCTATGTGATAGTGTGGGACAATGTCCGTTTCCAGCTGCTCAGGTAAGGGAATGGTTTAACATCAATGGGCAGTTTATGAACTTGTACCTCCCTCCATACTCGCCTTTCCTGAATCCTATTGAGGAGTTTTTCTCCTCTTGGAGATGGAAAGTGTATGATAGACAACCCTACACCAGAGTAAGTCTGCTGCAAGCCATGGATTTAGCTTGTGGTGATATAGGTGAGGAATCATGTCAGGGCTGGATACGGCACACAAGAGGCTTCTTCCCCCGTTGCCTCAGGAGGGACAATATTGCTTGTGATGTCGACAAAGTGCTCTGGCCTGATCCAGCCCAAAGACAAGAAGAAGCACATTGATCACATGTTTACTCCTTTGATTTGTGTCCCTTTTACAGTATTGTATACTGTAGTACAGTGCATTGTAGGCTGTATACTGTACAATGGAGAAATTGTATGGCCCTGAACATTGTGCTTTCCATTTATTAACAGTACTGACTGCTCAATAGATTTTGACTGGTTGCAGGTTCATATCAACAAAGAACAAGAATTACAGTATCACAGAGACAAAGGACAAGTTTGTGAGATGCAGGGTACAGTACTGTAAAAATAGGGGTACACGGAGGAGGAAGAACAAAAAACAAAATTGCAAAGTGCAAAGCAGAGTAGTCATTTCTGATCAATTTTGAGCTACTATGATAGAACATGTTTTCCTTCCTCAAAAGACAATGACGGAAAAATATTAATATAAATATGACATGAACTAGTCTGTGGCGACCTAACTGCCAGAACAGGACAAGAACCTGACACCCTCAGCACACAGGGGGACAAACACCTGCCTGCAGGTGACAGCATTCTCTCCCACATATGCCCCCCGAGGCACAACTATGACAACATAATCAACAAAAACGGGTCACAACTCCTACAGCTCTGTCGCACGCTGGGTATGTACATAGTCAATGTTAGGCTTTGAGGGGACTCCTATGGTAGATATACCTATAGCTAATCTCTTGGCAGTAGTACTGTAGACTACTTTATTACTGACCTCAGAGTCTCTCAGAGCGTTCACAGTCAGCCCACTGACACCCCTATCAGACCACAGCAAAATCACAGTCAACTTAAACAGAGCAATACGCAATCATGAGGCATCAAAGCCAAAGGAACTGAGTAACATTAAGAAATGCTATAGATAGAAGGAATGCAGTTTGGAAACCTACCAAAAAACAATTAGGCAACAACAAATTCAAGACAATTTCCTGGACAAAAGGTTTCATTGTAATAGTGAAGATGTAAACTTGCCAGTAGAAAATCTTAACAGTAAATTTGACCTCTCAGCTTCCCTATCAAATCTAAACATCTCAAATAGAAAACCGAAGAAAATTAAAAATAATGACAAATGGTTTGATGAAGAATGCAAAAATCTAAGAAAGAAATTGAGAGACCTGTCCAACCAAAAACATAGAGACCCGGAAAACCTGAGTCTACGCCTTCACTATGGTGAATCACTAAAACAATACAGAAATACACTACGGAAAAAGAAGGAACAGCACGTCAGAAATCAGCTCAACGTAATTGAAGAATCCATAGACTCTAACCACTTCTTGTAAAATTGGAAAACACTAAACAAACAACAACACAAATAATTATCTATCCAAAATGGAGATGTATGGGTAAACCACTTCTCCAATTTAGTTGGCTCTATAACAAAGAATAAAGAGCAAAACCATATACATGATCAAATACAAATCTTAGAATCAACTATTAAAGACTACCAGAACCCACTGGATTCTCCAATTACCTTGAATGAGTTACAGAACAAAATAAAACTCTCCAACCCAAAAAGGCCTGTGGTGTTGATGGTATCCTTAATGAAATGATCAAATATACAGACAACAAATTCCAATTGGCTATACTTTAACATCATCCTTAGCTCTGGCATCTTCCCCAATATTTGGAACCAAGGACTGATCACCCCAATCCACAAAAGTGGAGACAAATTTGACCCCAATAATTACCGTGGAATATGCGTCAACAGTAACCTTGGGGAAATCCTCTGCATTATCATTAACAGCAGACTCGTACATTTCCTCAATGAAAACAATGCCATGAGCAAATGTCAAATTGGCTTTTTACCAAATTACCGTACAACAGACCATGTATTCACCCTGCACACCCTAATTGACAACCAAACAAACCAAAACAAAGGCAAAGTCTTCTCATGCTTTGTTGATTTCAAAAAAGCCTTTGACTCAATTTGGCATGAGGGTCTGCTATACAAATTGATGGAAAGTGGTGTTGGGGGTGAAACATACGACATTATAAAATCCATGTACAGAAACAACATGTCTGCGGTTAAAATTGGCAAAAACACACACATTTCTTTCCACAGGGTCGTGGGGTGAGACAAGGATGCAGCTTAAGCCCCACCCTCTTTAACATATATATCAACAAATTGGCGAGGGCACTAGAAAAGTTTGCAGCACCCGGCCTCACCCTACTAGAATCCGAAGTCAAATGTTTACTGTTTGCTGATGATCTGGTGCTTCTGTCACCAACCAAGGAGGGCCTACAGCAGCACCTAGATCTTCTACACAGATTCTGTCAGACCTGGGCCCTGACAGTAAATCTCAGTAAGACCAAAATAATGGTGTTCCAAAAAAGGTCCAGTCGCCAGGACCACAAATACAAATTCCATCTAGACAATGTTGCCCTAGAGCACACAAAAAACTATACATACCCTGGCCTAAACATCAGTGCCACAGGTAACTTCCACAAAGCTGTGAACGATCTGAGAGACAAGGCAAGAAGGAACATACATTTGAACATACAATACCAATTAGGATCTGGCTAAAAATACTTGAATCAGTCATAGAGCCCATTGCCCTTTGTGGTTGTGAGGTCTGGGGTCCGCTCACCAACCAAGACTTCACAAAATGGGACAAACACCAAATTAAGACTCTGCATGCAGAGTTCTGCAAAAATATCCTCCGTGTACAACGTAGAACACCAAATAATGCATGCAGAGCAGAATTAGTCCGATACCCACTAGTTATCAAAATCCAGAAAAGAGCCGTTAAATTCTACAACCACCGAAAAGGAAGCGATTCCCAAAAGGAAAAGTTTCACATTGGAAAGAATTAACAAAATAACAGAGCAAACTAGAATACTATTTGGCCCTAAAAAGAGAGTACACAGTGGCAGATTACCTGACCACTGTGACTGACCCAAACTTAAGGAAAGCTTTGACTATGTACAGACTTAGTGGACATAGACTTGCAATTGAGAAAGGCCGCCGTAGACAGACATGGCTCTCAAGAGAAGACAGGCTATATGCTCACTGCCCACAAAATGAGGTGGAAACTGAGCTGCACTTCCTAACCTCCTGCCCAATCTATGACCTTATTAGAGAGACATATTTCCCTCAGATTACACAGATCCACAAAGAATTTGAAAACAAATCCAATTTTGATAAACTCCCATATCTCCTGGGTGAAATTCCACAGTGTGTCATCACAGCAGCAAGATTTCTGACCTGTTGCCACAAGAAAAGGGCAACCAGTGAAGAACAAACACCATTGTAAATACAACCCATATTTATGCTTATTTATTTTTACTTGTGTACTTTAACCATTTGTACATTGTTACGACACTGTATATATATATATAATATGACATTTGTAATGTCTTTATTGTTTTGAAACTTCTGTATGAATAATGTTTACTGTTAATTTTTATCGTGAATTTCACTTTTGTATATTATCTACCTCACTTGCTTTGGTAATGTTAACACATGTTTCCCATGCCAATGAAGCCCCTTGAATTGAGTTGAATTGAATTGAATTGAATCGAGAGAGAGAGAGAGAGAGAGAGAGAGAGAGAGAGAGAGAGAGAGAGAGAGAGAGAGAGAGATTTCACTTTATATATTATCTACCTCACTTGCTTTGGCAATGTTAACACGTGTTTCCCATGCCAATAAAGCATTTACATTACATTACATTTAAGTCATTTAGCAGACGCTCTTATCCAGAGCGACTTACAAATTGGTGCATTCACCTTATGACATCCAGTAGAATAGTCACTTTACAATAGTGCATCTAAGTCTTAAGGGGGGTGAGAAGGATTACTTATCCTATCCTAGGTATTCCTTAAAGAGGTGGGGTTTCAGGTGTCTCCGGAAGGTGGTGATTGACTCCGCTGTCCTGGCGTCGTGAGGGAGTTTGTTCCACCATTGGGGGCCAGAGCAGCGAACAGTTTTGACTGGGCTGAGCGGGAACTGTACTTCCTCAGTGGTAGGGAGGCGAGCAGGCCAGAGGTGGATGAACGCAGTGCCCTTGTTTGGGTGTAGGGCCTGATCAGAGCCTGGAGGTACTGAGGTGCCGTTCCCCTCACAGCTCCGTAGGCAAGCACCATGGTCTTGTAGCAGATGCGAGCTTCAACTGGAAGCCAGTGGAGAGAGCGGAGGAGCGGGGTGACGTGAGAGAACTTGGGAAGGTTGAACACCAGACGGGCTGCGGCGTTCTGGATGAGTTGTAGGGGTTTAATGGCACAGGCAGGGAGCCCAGCCAACAGCGAGTTGCAGTAGTCCAGACGGGAGATGACAAGTGCCTGGATTAGGACCTGCGCCGCTTCCTGTGTGAGGCAGGGTCGTACTCTGCGGATGTTGTAGAGCATGAACCTACAGGAACGGGCCACCGCCTTGATGTTACTTGAGAACGACAGGGTGTTGTCCAGGATCACGCCAAGGTTCTTAGCGCTCTGGGAGGAGGACACAATGGAGTTGTCAACCGTGATGGCGAGATCATGGAACGGGCAGTCCTTCCCGGGAGGAAGAGCAGCTCCGTCTTGCCGAGGTTCAGCTTGAGGTGGTGATCCGTCATCCACACTGATATGTCTGCCAGACATGCAGAGATGCGATTCGCCACCTGGTCATCAGAAGGGGGAAAGGAGAAGATTAATTGTGTGTCGTCTGCATAGCAATGATAGGAGAGACCATGTGAGGTTATGACAGAGCCAAGTGACTTGGTGTATAGCGAGAATAGGAGAGGGCCTAGAACAGAGCCCTGGGGACACCAGTGGTGAGAGCGCGTGGTGAGGAGACAGATTCTCGCCACGCCACCTGGTAGGAGCGACCTGTCAGGTAGGACGCAATCCAAGCGTGGGCCGCGCCGGAGATGCCCAACTCGGAGAGGGTGGAGAGGAGGATCTGATGGTTCACAGTATCGAAGGCAGCCGATAGGTCTAGAAGGATGAGAGCAGAGGAGAGAGAGTTAGCTTTAGCGGTGCGGAGCGCCTCCGTGATACAGAGAAGAGCAGTCTCAGTTGAATGACTAGTCTTGAAACCTGACTGATTTGGATCAAGAAGGTCATTCAGAGAGAGATAGCGGGAGAGCTGGCCAAGGACGGCACGTTCAAGAGTTTTGGAGAGAAAAGAAAGAAGGGATACTGGTCTGTAGTTGTTGACATCGGAGGGATTGAGTGTAGGTTTTTTCAGAAGCGGTGCAACTCTCGCTCTCTTGAGGACGGAAGGGACGTAGCCAGCGGTCAGGGATGAGTTGATGAGCGAGGTGAGGTAAGGGAGAAGGTCTCCGGAAATGGTCTGGAGAAGAGAGGAGGGAATAGGGTCAAGCGGGCAGGTTGTTGGGCGGCCGGCCGTCACAAGACGCGAGATTTCATCTGGAGAAAGAGGGGAGAAAGAGGTCAGAGCACAGGGTAGGGCAGTGTGAGCAGAACCAGCGGTGCCGTTTGACTTAGCAAACGAGGATCGGATGTCGTCGACCTTCTTTTCAAAATGGTTGACGAAGTCATCTGCAGAGAGGGAGGAGGGGGGAGGGGAGGAGGATTCAGGAGTGAGGAGAAGGTGGCAAAGAGCTTCCTAGGGTTAGAGGCAGATGCTTGGAATTTAGAGTGGTATAAAATGGCTTTAGCAGCAGAGACAGAGGAGGAAAATGTAGAGAGGAGGGAGTGAAAGGATGCCAGGTCCGCAGGGAGGCGAGTTTTCCTCCATTTCCGCTCAGCTGCCCGGAGCCCTGTTCTGTGAGCTCGCAATGAGTCGTCGAGCCACGGGGCGGGAGGGGAGGACCGCGCCGGCCTGGAGGATAGGGGACATAGAGAGTCAAAGGATGCAGAAAGGGAGGAGAGGAGGGTTGAGGAGGCAGAATCAGGAGATAGGTTGGAGAAGGTATGAGCAGAGGGAAGAGATGATAGGATGGAAGAGGAGAGAGTAGCGGGGGAAAGAGAGCGAAGGTTGGGACGGCGCGATACCATCCGAGTAGGGGCAGTGTGGGAGGTGTTAGATGAGAGCGAGAGGGAAAAGGATACAAGGTAGTGGTCGGAGACTTGGAGGGGAGTTGCAATGAGGTTAGTGGAAGAACAGCATCTAGTAAAGATGAGGTCGAGCGTATTGCCTGCCTTGTGAGTAGGGGGGGGGAAGGTGAGAGGGTGAGGTCAAAAGAGGAGAGGAGTGGAAAGAAGGGGAAGAGAGGAATGAGTCAAAGGTAGACGTGGGGAGGTTAAAGTCGCCCAGCACTGTGAGAGGTGAGCCGTCCTCAGGAAAGGAGCTTATCAAGGTATCAAGCGCCTTGAATTGAATTGAATTGAATTGAGAGAGAGAGAGAGAGAGAGAGAGAGAGAGAGAGAGAGAGAGAGAGAGAGAGAGAGAGAGAGAGAGAGAGAGAGAGAGAGAGAGAGAGAGAGAGAGAGAGAGAGCCCTACTCACTGAATCAAAACTTGTTGGGAAAGACATAAATACAACCAACCGGTGAAAATGCACATTTGGGATGCATACAATCAATGATGCAATATTGACAGTGTGAAACATAAAGACGTGTCAGTCATGTTAATAACTAACCATCCCATCTTGCAGAGACCTCCACAACCTGCGCCCTTCTCTTCACTGGTGAGGCTGACTTGTTGGTCTGAGCTAAACTGTCTTCACACATATTAGGGCTACATGTGTTTATCTGTGATGCTACAGTGCATTTGGAAAGAATTCAGACCCCTTGACTTTAACCACATTTTGTTACGTTACAGCCTTAATCTAAAATGGATCATCAATCTACTCACAATACCCCATAATTAAATCATCAATCTACACACAATACCCCATAATTAAAAAGTGAAAACAGGTTTTAGAAAATTTTGCAAATGTATTAAAAAAGAAAAACAGAAATACCTCATTTACATAAGTATTCAGACCCTTTGCTATGAGCTAAGGTACATCCTGTTTCCATTGATCACCCTTGAGATGTTTCTACAACTTGTTTGTAGTCCACCTGTGGTAAAGTCAAATGATTGGACATGATTTGGAAAGATACACACCGGCCAAACTCGAGCAATCGGGGGAGAAGGGCCTTGGTCAGGGAGGTGACCAACAACCCAATGGTCACTCTGACAGAGCTCCAGAGTTCCTCTGTGAAGATGAGAGAACCTTTCAGAAGGACAACCCTCTCTTCAATGGTCCACCAATCAACCATTTATGGTAGAGTCGCCAGACGGAAGCCAATCCTCAGTAAAAGGTACATGACAGCCCACTTGGAGTTTGCCAAAAGGCACCCAAAGGACTCTCAGACCATGAGAAACAAGATTCTCTGGTCTGATAAAACAAAGATTGAACTCTTTGGCCTGAATGCCAAGCGTCACGTCTGGAGGCAACCTGGCACAATCCCTACATCATGCTGGGTGGAGTTTTTCAGTGGCAGTGTCTGGGAGACTAGTCAGGATCGAGGGAAAGAAGAATGGAACAAAGTACAGAGGGATCGTTGATGAAAACCTGCCCCAGACCACTCAGGACCTCAGACTGGGGCGACGGTTCACCTTCCAACAGGACAATGACCCTAACCACACAGCCAAGACAAAGCAGGAGTGGCTTTGGGACAAATCTCTGAATGTCCTTGAGTGGGCCAGCCAGAGCCCGGACTTGAACTAAATCTGACTTCTCTGGAGAGACCTGAAAATAGCTGTGCAGCGATGCTCCCCATCCAACCTGACAGAGCTTGAGTGGATCTGCAGGAAAAAATGGGAGGAACTCCCCAATTACATGTGTTTTTAAAAAAAATGTTATTTCACCTTTATTTAACCAGGTAGGCTAGTTGAGAACAAGTTCTCATTTGCAACTGCGACCTGGTCAAGATAAAGCATAGCAATGTGAACAGACAACACAGAGTTACACATGGAGTAAACAATTAACAAGTCAATAACACAGTAGAAAAAAAGGGGAGTCTATATACAATGTGTGCAAAAGGCATGAGGAGGTAGGCGAATAATTACAATATTGCAGATTAACACTGGAGTGATAAATGATCAGATGATCATGTACAGGTAGAGATATTGGTGTGCAAAAGAGCAGAAAAGTAAATAAATAAAAACTGTGGGGATGAGGTAGGTGAAAATGGGTGGGCTATTTACCAATAGATTATGTACAGCTGCAGCGATCGGTTAGCTGCTCAGATAGCTGATGTTTGAAGTTGGTGAGGGAGATAAAAGTCTCCAACTTCAGCGATTTTTGCAATTCGTTCCAGTCACAGGCGGCCGAATGAGGTGTTGGCTTTAGGGATGATCAGTGAGATACACCTGCTGGAGCGCGTGCTACGGATGGGTGTTGCCATCGTGACCAGTGAACTGAGATAAGGCGGAGCTTTACCTAGCATGGCCTTGTAGATGATCTGGAGCCAGTGGGTCTGGCGACGAATATGTAGCGAGGGCCAGCCGACTAGAGCATACAAGTCGCAGTGGTGGGTAGTATAAGGTGCTTTAGTGACAAAACGGATGGCACTGTGATAAACTGCATCCAGTTTGCTGAGTAGAGTGTTGGAAGCAATTTTGTAGATGACATCGCCGAAGTCGAGGATCGGTAGGATAGTCAGTTTTACTAGGGTAAGCTTGGCAGCGTGAGTGAAGGAGGCTTTGTTGCGGAATAGAAAGCCGACTCTTGATTTGATTTTCGATTGGAGATGTTTGATATGGGTCTGGAAGGAGAGTTTGCAGTCTAGCCAGACACCTAGGTACTTATAGGTGTCCACATATTCAAGGTCGGAACCATCCAGTGTGGTGATGCTAGTCGGGCATGCGGGTGCAGGCAGCGATCGGTTGAAAAGCATGCATTTGGTTTTACTAGCATTTAAGAGCAGTTGGAGGCCACGGAAGGAGTGTTGTATGGCATTGAAGCTCGTTTGGAGGTTAGATAGCACAGTGTCCAATGACGGGCCGAAAGTATATAGAATGGTGTCGTCTGCGTAGAGGTGGATCAGGGAATCGCCCGCAGCAAGAGCAACATCATTGATATATACAGAGAAAAGAGTCGGCCCGAGAATTGAACCCTGTGGCACCCCCATAGAGACTGCCAGAGGACCGGACAGCATGCCCTCCGATTTGACACACTGCACTCTGTCTGCAAAGTAATTGGTGAACCAGGCAAGGCAGTCATCCGAAAAACCGAGGCTACTGAGTCTGCCGATAAGAATATGGTGATTGACAGAGTCGAAAGCCTTGGCAAGGTCGATGAAGACGGCTGCACAGTACTGTCTTTTATCGATGGCGGTTATGATGTCGTTTAGTACCTTGAGTGTGGCTGAGGTGCACCCGTGACCGGCTCGGAAACCAGATTGCATAGCGGAGAAGGTACGGTGGGATTCGAGATGGTCAGTGACCTGTTTGTTGACTTGGTGTGCCAAGCTTGTAACGTCATTCCCAAGAAGACTCAAGGCTGTAATCTCTGCCAAAGGTGCTTCAACAAAGTACTGAGGAAAGGGTCTGAATACTTATGTAAATGTTATTTTTCTGGTATTGTTTTTTTTGTGTGTAAAAATGCCTTAAAACATGTTTTCCTTTGTCATTACGGGGTATTGTGTGTAGATTGATGAGGGAATAACACTATTTAATCCATGTCAGAATAAGGCTGTAACGTAACAAAATGTGCAAAAAATCAAGGGGTCTGAATTATTTCCGAATAATGTATACTGTACATTGTCTATTCATCTTGCAGTGCCAATTAACATTGGATGACATTATCCCACTGGGCACACCACGTAGTATGTTCACCTACTCAAAAAGACAGCCAAAAGTTCATTGAATTTCCAAAGTGTAATCACTTTGCTTTCAACCTTTTAAAAGCACAAGCATTTTCCAATGTAAAAACAATGTCCAATTTTTGTTTCGTTGTCACCCAAATGTCTATGACTACGCTTTCAACCATTTAAAAGTACAGCAAAGTTCAAATGGGAATACAAATTTGACATTTGAGCAATGGTGTAAAGTACTTAAGTAACAATTCTTTATTAAAGTACTATTTAAGTAGTTTTTAAAAACTTTTACTTCACTACATTCCTAAAGAAAATAAGGTACTTTTAACTCCATACATTTTCCCTGACACCCAAAAGTACTCTTTATATTTTGACAGGAAAATGGTCCAATTTACACACTTATCAAGAGAACATCCCTGGTCCTCCCCAATGCCTCTGATCTGGTGGACTCACTAAACACAAATGCTTCATATGTAAATTAATTGTGTTGGAGTGTGCCCCTGGCTATCCATCAATAAAAAATAAACAAGAAAATTGTGCTGTCTGGTTTGCTTAATATAAGGAATTTGGACTGGTTTATAATTGTACTTTTACTTTTGATACTTAAATACATTTTAGTAATTCCATTGACTTTTAATACTTAAGTATATTTAAAACCAAAGACTTTTACTCAAGTTTTATGTTAATTTCACTTTTCTCTGAATGTACCTTTACTTATACTCAACTATGACAGTTTAGTTCTTTTTCCACCACTGCATGTTAGTCATTTAGCAGACTCGCTTAAACCAGAGTCACTTACAGTAAAGTAATGAGTGCATAAATGTTCATACTGGTCCCCCATGGGTATCAAACCCACAACCCTGGTGTTGCACGCACCATGCACTACCAACTGAGTCACACAGATGTTGTGGTTTAGTACTACATTAAGAATAGACAAGTATCCACTCATCCCTGTCAGCCATGAATTTGGTGTGGGCTAGTAGGTGAAGGGAAGGTCTTTGGATTATGGATTACTTTACATGCAGTTTTTTTTAGGATTGTTGTCAGAAGTGTTCTCCCAGGAATGAACAGCAGGGGGCGGTACTACAATAAATTAATGATTTATCACTGCACTTCATCTAATAGCAAAACCAGATGACCTGTATTACAGTTCAGTTTACATTAAACGTACATGGTGCAAGTGATCAATGTAGTTCGAGATTCTGCACAGATTATTATAGCAATTGTGAACATATACGTTAAAGAGTAGGACTAAATCAAATCTAACTTTAAATGCACTTTAAATAAAGTTTGATTTGATTTAGTCCTATTCTTTTGTAATGACCTGACTAGATCATAAATGAACAATTGTCCAGTCAGAGGCTTGAGTTTGCGAATTGACGGTTTATTAAACCAACTTTACACAGGCTACTGTTTGGGCCGTAGCACACGCCAAATAGATGACAGATAACCCACAAGCCAATCGTGACCTTCTCTTGTGAAGCCCAGACGTAAGAGAGAGAGAACAAAGGCTGAACCTGGTCTTAACTTCCAATGCTCCACCCCCCTGCCCAACCCCCCTCCACGCCACTCCGCCAACCACCAGGATGCCCGGCATCAGAACATTCCAGGCATTCCCGTGATTGGCAGATAGCAGGTTGATTGACATGTCGGACCCCGCGAACACCGGGTACTGGTCAGTACAACACAACCACCTCCTAGCCTAACACATAACACACAGCTGTCTGTGCGGGTCGCTACACAGCCCCCCCACCACAAAGTCCCTCGTCCCCGAGGGAACAAACAAAGTCTCTGAAGCGACCCGGAGGTCTCCTTTGCCTGCGTGGCCGTGATGGTCGCAGAGTGCCCCTCTGGGAACCAGGGGATGAAGGCAGGGATATGGGTGACAAGGAAGCGGGAACGGGTAATACAGTCCGTGGCTCTGGGGAACCACGCGGTGACACAGGGGGAGACAGGGGAGTGGGCTGTCTGGAGCCTTGTCTGCGGCACCTGAGGGTGGGTGCCTGGAGAATGTCATTGCCAGAGAGGGGAATTGTGGGGGGTTCCTGGGGTTTGGGGAGAAGAGGCCCCTCTGTATGGGGCAAACCTGTCCCGGTGCAGTGCCACCTTTCTCCCCCTGGGAGGAAGCTGCACCCGGTACACAACCTCCCCTACCCTCTCCAGGACACTGCAGGGTCCCACCCAGTGACTGTCCAACTTGGGGCACCTGCCTTTTTTCCTTAGGGGCTGTAGACCCAGACCAGCTCCCCAGCCACAAAGTGCCTTCCCTCGGTGTGCACGTCATAGTTCCTTTTCTGCCTCACACCTGCATTCACCAGCTGCTCTCTGGCGAAGGTGTGGGCTGTCCCCAGGTGGTCCTGGAGTCTCCGGGTATACTCCGGCCCCGGAGGAACATGAGGGCTATCCAGGGGCCGACCAAACGCCATCTCCGCCAGGGTGCGGATCTCTCTCCCCAGCATGAGGAGGGCAGGCGTGCAGGAAGTGGAGTCTTGGACAGCGGAGCGGCATGCCATGAGGACCATAGGCAGGTGCTTGTCCCAGTCACGCTGGTGTTTGGAAGAGACGATGGCCAGCTGCTGTCCAAGCGTCTTGTTGAAGCGCTCCACAAGGCCATCACTTTGAGGATGGAGAGGAGTAGTGCGGGTCTTGTGCATACCCAGCCTCTCACACATGGTGGCGAACACACGGGACTCAAAGTTTCTGCCTTGGTCGCTGTGGATGGACTCTGCAGCTCCAAACCTGCTGAACATCCCCGCTGTCAGGGCGTCGACGATGGTCTCTGCCTCCTGGTCAGGCAGAGCATAGGCCTTGGGCCATTTTGTGAAATAGTCCATGGCCGTGAGCACCCAGCGGTTTCCACTGTCTGTGGTGGGGAACGGCCCAACTACATCCACTCCCACCCTCTCCATGGGAGCCCCCACTGGGAACTGTTGGAGCTGAGCATGAGAGCGGCCTGGGGGGCCCTTTCTCGCTGTGCAGTTGTCACAGCGGCGACAAAAGTCCTCCACATCCCTCTTGTGCTGCCCCCAGTAGAAGCCCTGACGGAGACGGCGCAGTGTTTTTGTGACCCCAAAGTGTCCAGTCCCCACCCCCCCATGAGTACTCTGGAGCACAGCCTCCCGCAATGCTTTGGGACCACCACCTGCCACCTCTCCTCTCCCGTAGCTGACTCCTTCCATGCCCGCTGTAGCACGCCATCAGCCAGCCGCAGTCTCTCAAACTTCGACCACAACCCTTTGGTCGCGAGTGAGAGCGCTGTCACCTCTTCCCATGGTGGCCTCACCTGCGCCTCTACTCACTGTAGCACTGGCTGTAGGTCTGTGTCCCGTCCCTGCTGCTGCCGCCATTCAGCCACGTCGACAGTCTGCAGCTCACAGCAGACAGGCCCGCTCGCCCGACACACTGTGGCACATACACCCTCCTCTGCCCGCAGCTCTCTCTCCCGTCCCTCTCTCCGTTCACAGTGGCGGCAGCCGTCTGCAGTACAGGGCCGACGGGACATGGCGTCGGCGTTGGAGTGGCGTGCCCCTGCCCTGTGCACCACCGTGAAGTCATACGGCTGAAGCTCCTCCAACCAGCGTGCCACCTGCCCCTCTGGCTCTCTGAAAGACATGAGCCACTGGAGAGCAGAGTGGTCAGTCCTTACAGTAAAGGGCAGACCACCCAGGTAGTACTTGAAGTGTTTGACGGAAGCCACAACAGCCAAGAGCTCCCGCCGGGTGACACAGTAGCGGCGCTCATGTTTGTCAAATGTTTTGCTGAAGTACGCCACCACTCTCTCCCCCTCTGGCCCCACCTGGGCCAGCACCCCACCCATGCCCACATTGCTCGCGTCTGTGTCCAGGATAAAGGGCAAGGTGAGGTCAGGGGGGGCGAGCACGGTGGCCTCGATCAGTGCACGTTTGAGGGTGTTGAACGCCTCCTCACACTCCACTGTCCAAGTGAAAGCCTTGTCCTTTGGCAGCAGGCGGTTCAGTGGAGCAGCAACGCTTGAGAAGCCCCGTACAAACCTCCTGTAGTACGAGGCCAGGCCCAGGAAGCTCTTCAGCTGACGCTGGTCGGTGGGGGTGGGCCAGTCTCTGACAGCCCCTACCTTGTCCTCCATGGTGCTGATCCCCTCCTTCCCCACTCGGTGGCCCAAGAAGGACACCTCTCTCCTCATGAAGTGGCACTTCTCGGGGTGGAGCTTCAGACCTGTGGCAGCCACCCTCTCCAGCACACGCCGTAGCGCCCCCAGGGCTGACTGGAAGGAGCTGCCATGGGCCAGGATGTCATCGAGGTATACCAGACACTGCTGTCGGGGGATGCCATCCAGCACCCTGTCCATCAAACGCTCAAAAGTAGCTGGAGCGTTGCACAGGCCAAAGCACAGGACCTTGAACTGCCAGTGTCCTCTGTTAGTGGAGAACGCAGTTTTGGCTCTGGCCTCTGGGGAGAGGGGCACCTGCCAGTAGCCACTGCGGAGGTCTAGTGAGGAGAACCAGGAGGACCCCTAACCAGGTCCAGCGACTCATCGATACGTGGTATGGGGTATGAGTCCTTCCTGGTTACCTCATTCAGCCGCCTGTAGTCCGCACAGAACCTCAGCTTGCCCCCCTTCTTCGGAACCATGACGACTGGCGCCGCCCAGGGGCTGTCTGAGGGCTCAATGAAGTCTGCCCGCTGCATCTCCAACACAGCCTTGTCTGCCGCCTCCTGGCGTGCCAGCGGGATACGGCGGGGACGCATCTTGATGGGTCGAGCATCACCTGTGTCGATCTCATGCTGCACCAGATGAGTCTGACCCACCTCTTCCTCACTCAACGCAAAGCTGTCTCTGAATTCAAACAGCAACTGCCACAACCGTTCCTGCTGCTCAGGGTCAAGACCAACACAGTTCCTCCCCATATCTCCCTCACTGCAGACAGTGTCCTCTCCTCTCCCATCTGGGGTAGCTGGGCTGGGGGTGCGGCCCGGGCTCACAGAGGGCTGTGTCATGGAGGTAGCTGGGGAATGTAACACACCGCCGTAGGTGACAGGGGGGACTGGGGAAAAGTCACACACAGCTGTGGGGGGGGGCGCAGCCATGAGTCTCTGCTGCTTTAACTGTTGGAGTAAAGGGTTTGTTGGGTTGAGTGAATGTGACATTAGGGGGGCCATGGTGACTTCCGTCCCTCCCTGGAAGCTCAGTGTGCCCCTATTTAGGTCTAACTGGCAGCCTGTGCTCCTAAGAAAGTCCAACCCCAGGATACAAGGGTCCTGCACAGCCGCCACCCACAGGATGACGCACAGTCCTGCCCCCTACTGTCAGAGTCATTATTCCCTTCCCTTTCATGGGTGCCAGCTCACCTGTGACTGTGCGGAGCTGCACAGTTGTAGGCTCACACTGAGTCCAACCTGGCACAATATCTGGCCTCACCAGGGTTACTGTGGACCCAGTGTCCACCAGGGCGGAGCAGGGCACCCCCTCCACAGTGACAGGGACATGACAAAAGTCCCCAACACAGGTCCGGCCCACCACAACAACAGGCTCCATCCGCTTGCCCTCGTCTGCTTCTGGGGAAGTGGAGCCTTGCTTCCCGTCTGTGCGGTGGGCTCCTCCTGAAGATGATGGTGGTTGGGATAGAAAGCCAGGGGTCCTCACTACCCGGTCTATGCGGACCCCGAGACGTTTCCCTGAGCTCTGGGGGACATGGGGCAATCTCGGCGCAGATGGCCTGGCTGGCCACAACCCCAGCAGACCCTGGGACCAGGGCGTGTGTTTCGTTCCGCCTGTAGCGACACAGCACGAATGTGTTTTGTCATTTCGGCCACCCAAGCAGGCTTTTCTGGCTCCGGGCTGCTCTGCCCCCCAGCTCGCACAGAGGGTGTGTCTCCCTGCACCCCCACCAAAGCCCCAGCTGAAGCCCCAGCCCACACCAGCTCCCTCTCCAAAGCCATCTCCAAGGCTGTCTGCAATGACTCAGGATGAGCCAGCTGGGTCTGTATGCGCAGCTCCGTAGGAGAGAGCGCCTGTATGAACTGGTCCCATGCTAGCTCGCTCTGCACGGAGGGGGGCATGTGAGCATATGCCCGCCGAGAGAGGCTCTCAATGTCATTAGCTAGCACCCGTAGAGGCTCTCCAGGCTGCCTGCGTCTATTACTCAGTTCGGAGCGCAGTAGCCCGGGCTGTACACACTGTCCATAGCGCCTCCTCAGTGCTCCCACTAGAGCACCATAATCATGCCTGTCCTCGGGGCTAATCAATATCAAACAGGCCAGAGCTTCATCCGTGAGGCTGTCCTCGGGGCAAATCAATATCAAACAGGCCAGAGCTTCATCCGTGAGGCATAAAGCCAACTGCAGTGCCCTTTCTTCATCCGACCACCCCCTAAAATGAGCTAACAGTTCAAACTGAGCATGAAAAGCTTCCCAATCCGCCTTACCGGAATACTTCGGGGTCTTAACAGATACGGACGCAGCCGGGAACTGGGCGCCGCCATGTTTGTTTACATCCTGAGCCCCAGATTCCTCGTCACGCCGCGTCGACGTCACCACTTCGGGCCGCCCACCAGAATCCGCGCAAAATACAGTCGACGAAGCACTCATGCCCGCTTCAGCCGCCATCGCTCTAACGTCCTCCCTCAAGCGGCCTCTGCGCTCCGACGCCCTGGCGATCTCCTCAGACAGAGCCCCCGACGTCCATTCACACGCACCTCCTTGGCCATAATCGTCCCCTACCTCCACCTTCACTTTCGGATTCCCTCGAAGCATTTTCAATCCCCGTTCTCACCTACGGTAGCTAGCCACATAAGTCAGCTAGCTAGCTGGCTAACTTGTATCACCGTTGGTCCTTCTGTAGCTCAGTTGGTAGAGCATGGCGCTTGTAACGCCAGGGTAGTGGGTTCGCTCCCCAGGACCATACGTAGAATGTATGCACACATGACTGTAAGTCGCTTTGGATAAAAGCGTCTGCTAAATGGCATATACTATACTATATACTACTTCTGACACCAATGTAATGACCTGACTAGATCATAAATGAACAATTGTCCAGACAGAGGCTTGAGTTTGCGAATTGACGGTTTATTAAACCAACTTTACACAGGCTACTGTTTGGGCCGTAGCACACGCCAAATAGATGACAGATAACCCACAAGCCAATCGTGACCTTCTCTTGTGAAGCCCAGACGTAAGAGAGAGAGAACAAAGGCTGAACCTGGTCTTAACTTCCAATGCTCCACCCCCCTGCCCAACCCCCCTCCACGCCACTCCGCCAACCACCAGGATGCCCGGCATCAGAACATTCCAGGCATTCCCGTGATTGGCAGATAGCAGGTTGATTGACATGTCGGACCCCGCGAACACCGGGTACTGGTCAGTACAACACAACCACCTCCTAGCCTAACACATAACACACAGCTGTCTGTGCGGGTCGCTACACTTTAAACAAGATTTTTTGGTTGAGATGGAGACATGAATCCCACATATCAATTATTAAATTGTAGACAAGCTGGAATTAAAGCCAGACTAAGTCAGTGGTACTGATGGAACTATTCATGCAGAAGATATCTCCTTCAAATGTTGATAATTGGTTGTGTTGACAATAAACACAATTCAATATCACATAATTCAATTTGAAATCAACCAGAGCTTGAAACCCTAGGTATTGCATATTTAATTATGGTTTAAATTGAAACAATTGCTGATCATGACCTTGCATATGCTATATCATCATCATTGATGATATACTTTATGAGTGATAAAGGATGGTCACATTTCATTTGCTCTGGTAAACCTACCCTTTGGAATGACTTCAATAGCAACAGTGAATCTATTTAATTTATAAGTGGAGATCACTCAACAATCATTCTCACAATATTACATTGGTTATGGTCAGTGACAAATATCATAGCTAAACTGGGCTTCGTTAAAACCATGGATGGGCGTCCAACTGGTACCTGTAGATACACCAATTATCCTGTAGAAGGTCCTGCCCAACCTACATTTTTTTCTGATAGTGGATATAACATGGAAGATCTGACCTTGTTGTAAAGGTACAAATTAAACATATTTTATACTAGGTTTGTTTATGTTTAAATGTGGTTACCATGGTGAAAATCATGTGGTTGAAATTTCACACTCAAAACAGCAGTTTACATTGATAACTTTTTTCAAATCCATTTTAGGCTATTTTCCACGTAGATTCCAAATGGCGTTGAAACAACGTTGATTCAACCAGTTTGTGCCCAGTGGGGAGCTGCTTTGCATTACATAAGGCACACGTTGATGTGTCGTCTAAACTGTGCTGTGGCAAAAGAAGAGCTATTGGTTGGTTTAATATAACAATGAGCTGTGGCAATAACTTGATAAAGCTGCCTATGTGTACGACTGTAATGGAGATTTGAGGTCTTGAGTGGTGACTTGAGATAGAGATATGCCGAAGACATTCCCATTGGTTCAATGGAAACGTGAGGAAATGAAAGGGTGACTTCACATACTATAAAACCTCCCCTCTATAACGGACCAAGGCATCGTGGACGGGAGGACTGCTTACGAGTGACAAGTGTACATCAAGTACTGGAATCATCATAACTACAACACTTATAAATCATGAGTGAGGTAGGTGTACTTTATTTTTAAAAGCCTTTCTTTTGAAGTATAATTGTCGCTCACATCATACGGTAGGCTAATAAGTGCATCCATGGATAGTCTGCTGCTGCAACTCTGCCAATTCCAGCATTCAAGCGGAGCGCAACCAAATTGTTTCAAAGGATCCCATTAAAGCGTGAAATAAATTAAATTGTTTGTAGTTTTGCCGATGGCAACGATATGAAACGATTTGCTACAATATAAGAAAGTGTCACTGGCGTCCAGCAGGTCAACATTATTTATTAGGCTATCCAACTACCGGGCAATCAACCCCAAACGGTCCTCTCTGACCCTCCATCCGTGATTGTTGTCCTTCCTTATATGTTTTTTTTGTAGAGAAGGTTTGTACAATTATGTATGCTGCTGGTATGGACGGGAAGTAGCCTACAAAGAGCATAGCTTTGGAAATGTAGCCAGCATGCCTATTTGTGTAGCCTAGACATGGGCTATTGTGCAACCCTTACCCGCTGAGTACAGACTTAATTTCAAGATCTAGTTTTGACTAACATTTGGTTGAGTTGTCAACTAACGTGAAATCACCAACAAAACAGTCACGGTGTTATTGGATTTAGGTTAAAAGATGGGTGGAAAAAAATAACAAATTCCCATAACTTGATTTATTTTTTCAAATCCAAATCGTTTTCCAAGTTGATTCAACGTGATCACTGATTTATTTGGTTGAAATTACGTGGAAACAACGTTGATTCAACCAAGTTTTGCCCAGTGGGTAAAGTTATGTTAAAATAAACACAATTCCACATAGTTTTCTTTTGCGTTATGATTTTAACGTATTGCAACACGCTAGAAAAACCATAAATCATCTGTCTAACTTTACACTTGAAGGTGAATACATTAATGTACGTGGTTACATAATAACCGAAGACTTCTGTTGAATGGATACAGTTTTGTATGGCCTCTAATCTTCGGTTAAATCGGGCAGTAATCACAGGGGCAGTGGCGGTTCAAGCTTGTATGGCTCCCTGGGCGACACCCCCCCCCCTTCAGCGCCCCTGCCAACAACAACAAAAAGCACCTTTCTGCACTAACTGTAATTTTTATTCAGACATTTGGAACACAAATAAATTATCATAACATTTCAAACTATATAAATAGAAAAAATAAGACTCAAATATCAAAAAGAAGTAACAAAGACAAATAGAAACAAATTTGTGTTGATTTGCCACTCAAGCATCAATACATTACCCGTCCCCCAATACTGTCAACCAAGAGTCAAGACTAAACCAATTCACCTTGGTGGTGTGCAGACAAGTTTTATATTATTCTTAAAGATTTCGCACAAACCAGAAAAAAATGAAACAACATGTCTGTGAAACTATATATTCACAGTATTATGAATGAATTGTGGTTTATTTGGTAACATTTCGTAGTTTGACTGATTTTACTAATTGCATTAGTACTGTACAAAGTTAGAGGTGCGCTATTTGATAGATTCCCCCACTTCCAGTGGGGAGACTTGAGGTCAACTTAACCCCGCCCCTCTCCCCATCCCGTACTTCTGAGTGGGAGAACTTTCCAGGCAGTAGCCTGCCTACCTCACAAACCAGAATCAGGGCACCCACTCCGACAAGGTTAATTGACCCACAGTCCCACATGGTGACATGATATCATTGACGTGACGTGTAAATGAGCGATAGAAAATCCATTGTGCAAATGTCACCATACCAAAAAATGTTGTGTGGGCGCCATGTGCCGCCCCCGGCAAGATGTTGCCCTGGGAGGCTCCCCATGTCGTCTATACCTAAATCCGCTACTGCACAGGAGAACAAACCAGTGCACAAAATACAAATACTCCGGGATTGGAAACAAGTGGACTAATGGCGGTACATACATGTTTTATGCAGTCTTTATTTAACGGTTGTTGTCATACTGCAGTGGCCTACTTGTTTTCATGTATCAATTAAGTGTGTGTGTGTGTGTGTGTGTGTGTGTGTGTGTGTGTGTGTGTGTGTGTGTGTGTGTGTGTGTGTGTGTGTGTGTGTGTGTGTGTGTGTGTGTGTGTGTGTGTGTGTGTGTGTGTGTGTGTGTGAGAAAAGGCCTACATACAGGAGTAGTCTATGTGTGTGAATCGTTTGATAAGCAAGATTGTTGAGCCATGACATTTGTAAGTTAATGTTTATTCCAGCATAAACAGTTTGTGTTAGCTGAAGCATTGGTGATATTGACCTAGAGACAGTCTGCCAATCAACTGAATGCACCAGTCAATTCAGTTAAGCCATAATAGCCATGTTTATAATCATCATGTCTTAGCTGAATGCAAGGGGTTTCTGTGCTTATTACACTGCTAGAGAAAAACAGCACCAGCATCCCAGAATTCGTTATATGCAAACACTGCACTGAGTGTTGGCTGTCACTGAATAATTCAAGGCTGACCCACTGAAATAACACATTCTGTTCTGTCACTGCATGCATAGCGCAGGTGGGAATCAAAATAAATGAGGCCCCCAATCGGAGACCTTATCACTGTCTCTTTCCCTCAAAACAATGGGCCAATTTTGGAAACAATTGAGCTGCATTCTTTTCTGGTCGCTTGCCTGATGTATAGGCTAGTACAGTTGGCCTTTCCATCATAGTCAATGGATTCCAGCAGCAGTTGCAGTATGTTAGACAGAGACAGACAGACAGACAGACAGACAGACAGACAGACAGACAGACAGACAGACAGACAGACAGACAGACAGACAGACAGACAGACAGACAGACAGACAGACAGACAGACAGACAGACAGACAGACAGACAGACAGACAGACAGACAGACAGACAGACAGACAGACAGAGCTGACTGTGGTAGTGACAGATGGGGCCAGTCCTCTTAGCTCTACAGCAGTGCCCCCTCCCTTCTTCACAGCTGCCCCCTCTCTCTCCTAGCACCTCGCTCTGCCTGGATAGGTGGTCCAATAGAGAGGCTTGGTCAGTGGTTACCTCGGTGTATGGCTGAGGGAAACCTGCCCAGCCAACCCTACCCACTAAAACACATTGAATAGAAAACACAAGACACTCTATTTTGGATTGGCTGTGTAGTTAAGTGTTACCTGTATTTAGTTAGTGCAACATTTTCCAACATCAACCAAAATGTACTTGTGGTGACAGAGGTTTGAGATCATACTGTATATCACAGCGCACACATCTGACAATGATTTTCTCTGTTCGTGGTTTATATAGGATTCTACGGTACTGCATAAACTGAATTTTATGAATAAGACAAATGTCCTGTGTGCTCTAGGGTACAAAGTGGTATCTTACAGCACATAGGACATTAATTAGCTTCCCATCTCCATGATGCTCTTACAGTGCCTTCAGAAAGTATTCACACCCCTGGACTTTTTCCACATTTTGTTGTTACATCCTGAATTTAAAAATGAATAAAAAACATATTTTTCACTGACCTATAATGTTAAAGTGGAAATATGTTTTTAGAAATTTGTACAACTTAATCAAAAATAAAAAGCTGAAATGTTTATAAGTATTCAACCCCTTTCTTATGGCATGTCTAATAAATATAAATTCAGGACAAAAAAAATGTGCTTAACAACTCACAAAATAAGTTGCGTAAGTTTTGCGCAATAATAGTTTTTAAACATAATTTTTCAATGACTACCTTATCTCTGTACCCCACACATGCAATTATCTGTAAGGTCCCTCAGTCAAGCAGTGAATTTCAAACACAGATTCAACCACAAAGACCAAGGAGGTTTTCCAATGCCTCGCAAAGAAGGGCACCTATTGGTAGATAGGTAAACGTTAAACAGTTACAGAGTATGTGGTCTTGAAAAGAAGCTCAGTAATATCTTAAGTATATGCCAGTGTATTATTGGTAAACACATCTGTGTCAGGCCGCAGTGACAGCATTAGAACCAGGGCACTAAATCCACATATCTCCACATTTAGAGACAGCCACCCTCTGTCGGCAGGCTAGATTAGAATGCTCCCGTCAAACACGCAGATATTTAGCAGATTTGTTCAATACTTTTGTTGCTAGGCAGGATTATGTAACTGCTCGGGTGGATATTTGGATCTGTCTGTAGTGCGATGTATCTATCTCCTGCTATCACTTACAGATTGAGATAGGTCAGGCACATTCAACAGCCATGACATCCATCTTCTTGATGAGACACTTGGGTTCAATTGAATTTGTCCACTTCACAATGGCTGCAACACAACACTCACTGTATGTTCTCTTGCCTTCAAGTTTATCTTGGGGGGTAAGCATTTTAGTACCTGAAGCGTGATGTTATGTCAGTATGAAACATGCTGTGATACGGCACTGCCGCCACAGTGATGGTGCAGTGTGGTTAAGATGATGGGTAGAAGATGCAGAATGTTATATCCCTGTTCTGTAGAGCCTTGAGGGACCCAACCACCAGACGCTTAACCCTAACGTGCTGTAAATGAACCTTACCAATGTCTGAGTTAGTTGTCGATTGTGATCAGGCAGGCATATAGACAAAGTAGATGTAGATACATGGGAATGTAAGGGAAGCAGGCAGATAGATAGATATATAGACAGACAGCAGTACAGTCAGTGTCGCCTCCAGGCTTTAAAACAGGGTGCAGTCAGCCCTGTCTGATTAGCATTGAGAGCACGGTCCAGTGGTTTGTTGTTTTCCATGTGGATAGAGATGGAAACAGAAATGCCTTTCAAAACAGGGAACATATATGACATAGAAGAACATCATCAAGGTGTGAATAAACAAATCACAACCATGTCCACATTGTGTGAACGTTGTGGTGATGAGCTGGAATGTCAGGTTAAGATGACAAGTATGGTAGTGTGCCATTCATATGGATGTGTTTACAGTAAATGCAGAAGAATAAGGAAATGGTTCAATGTTTCAAAAAGCACCAATCATGCATGCTTTGCTCAACTAACAGTGGTGTATTGCTGTGACTTGATATTTTCACATTTTCTTACATTGCTATGATATAGAAACTTAATCCATTCCATTCCATCCTTTTTTTGAAATTAGTATTTTTAAAATCTTAACATATTGATGCTCTGTTTAAGTAAAAGCAATGCATCAGACGAAGAGTCCAATATGGTGTTGCCACCACTAACTTATCATGGGACTTCACGGTGGCTTTGGTGTCTACTTAGTGGAGCTGTTTCACTCCAGCGTTTCTCTCTAGTATACATCAAATGGACAAGGAGAACTAGAGGGCTGCTACCAATTAGTGTAAAAAGGTCAGAGTGGTAGAAGGATGAGCAGTGTCTCTGTGTCCTTTTTACCCTCTGTATCTACCTATTAAAGTCAGCGAGAGTAAATTATATTCAGCTCAGAGGTGCCTGTTGGACAGATTTGGAGATGAACTCAGTCAATGGAAGTCTGAGGAAATTAGCTAAAGTAACTTTTTAGATGTTTTAGCGTTTTTATTTTGAGTTGTTTTGCCTCGTCACTGACCTGTACAAAGAATCTTTCACAGTTAATCTGTTAGTGGAAATGTCATATTAATTGGGGTAATCTCTTCTGAGTGACCAACTGGCAACTGACAGTGCATAAATATATATATATATTTTTAAATCTTTGAATTTGCTTAAAATCCTCTCAAAATCAAGTAAAAGTTTATTGGTTGCATACACATATTTGCAGGTGTTATAGCAGGTGCAGCAAAATTATTATGTTAGTATCTCCAATAGTGCAGTAGAATGTCTAGCAAATGCAATATACAAAAATACAAATAATAATAACAAAATTTTTAAAAATCAAGAAATGTCAGAACGAGTCCACAATCCAAAGTAGATATGAAGTAGATACAGTGGGGCAAAAAAGTATTTAGTCAGTCACCAATTGTGCAAGTTCTCCCACTTAAAAAGATGAGAGTCCTGTAATTTTCATCATAGGTACACTTCAACTATGACAGACAAAATGAGAGAAAATCACATTGTAGGATTTTTTATGAATTTATTTGCAAATTATGGTGGAAAATAAGTATTTGGTCACCTACAAACAAGACAGATTTCTGGCTCTCACAGACCTGTAACTTCTTTAAGAGTCTCCTCTGTCCTCCACTCGTTACCTGTATTAATGGCACCTGTTTGAACTTGTTATCAGTATAAAAGACACCTGTCCACAACCTCAAACAGTCACACTCCAAACTCCACTATAACCCAGACCAAAGAGCTGTCAAAGGACACCAGAAACAAAATTGTTGACCTGCACCAGGCTGGGAAGACTGAATCTGCAATAGGTAAGCAGCTTGGTTTGAAGAAATCAACTGTGGGAGCAATTATTAGGAAATGGAAGACATACAAGACCCCTGATAATCTCTCCCGATCTGGAGCTCCACGCAAGATCTTACCCCGTGGGGTCAAAATGATCACAAGAACGGTGAGCAAAAATCCCAGAACCACACGGGGGGACCTAGTGAATGACCTGCAGAGAGCCTGGACCAAAGTAACAAAGCCTCCTTCCATCAGCAAGGGCATTGAAGGTGAAACGTTGCTGGGTCTTTCAGCATGACAATGATCCCAAACACACTGCCCGGGCAACGAAGGAGTGGCTTTGTAAGAAGCATTTCAAGGTCCTGGAGTGGCCTCGCCAGTCTCCAGATCTCAACCCCATAGAAAATCTTTGGAGGGAGTTGAAAGTCCGTGTTGCCCAGCAACAGCCCCAAAACATCACTGCTCTAGAGGAGATCTGCATGGAGGAATGAGCCAAAATACCAGCAACAGTGTGTGAAAACCTTGTGAAGACTTACAGAAAATGTTTGACCTCTGTCATTTACAACAATGGGTATATAACAAAGTATTGAGATAAACTTTTGTTATTGACCAAATACTTATTTTCCACCATAATTTGCAAATAAATTAATTAAAAATCCTACAATATGTTTTTCTGGATTTTTTTTCTCATTTTGTCTGTCATAGTTGAAGTGTACCTATGATGACAATTACAGGCCTCTGTCATCTTTTTAAGTGGGAGAACTTGCACAATTGGTGGCTGACTAAATACTTTTTTGCCCCACTGTATATTAGAATGAGTAGTTTCATATTCCTGAACATAAATATGTGGTGTGTGTGTAGACAGTATACTGTATTTTTTCAAAGGAAATGGTATGTACAGCGAAGGTATATTTTATTTATTTAACTAGGCAAATCAGTTACGAACAAATTCTTATTTAAAATGGCGGCCTATCCCGGCCAAACCCACCTAACCAATTGTGCACCGCCTTATGGGACTCCAGACCACGGCCAGTTGTGATACAGCCCAGGATCGAACCAGGGTCTGTAGTGATGCCTCTAGCACTGTGATGCAGTGAATTTGACCGCAGTGCCATTCGGGAGCTCTCTGAGTTAGGATGGGCTATGTTGAGAATAAAGTATACAGTTGGGTCCAAAATTATTAACACCCTTGATAAAGATAAGCAATAATGACTGTATAAAATACATTATTCAAGTACTGAGCTACACTGAGTGTACAAAACATTAGGAACACCTGCTCTTTCCATGACAGACTGGCCAAGTGAATCCAGGTGAAAGCTATGATCCCTTATTGATGTCACTTGTTAAATCCACTTCAATCAGTGTAGATGAAGGGGAGGAGACAGGTTAAAGAATGATTTTTAGTATATGATGTGACCAGTGTTCAATGTCTTTATATACATGGGGCTGTATTCTCAAGGTGCAGGGCAGAGCACCAGGCAGGTAGCTGGCTAGTGATGGCTGTTTAACAGTCTGATGGCTTGGGACCCGTTTTTCAAAAGTTATCTACAGTTGAAGGTGGAAGTTTACAAACACTTAAGTTGGAGTCATTAAAACTAGTTTTTCAACCACCCCACAAATGTATTGTTAATAAACTATAGTGTTGGCAAGTCGGTTAGGACATCTACTTTGTGCATGACACAAATCATTTTCCCAACAATTGTTTACAGACAGATTATTTCACTTAAAATTCACTGTATCACAATTCCAGTGGCTCAGAAGTTTACATACACTACATTGACTGTGGCTTTAAACAGTTTGAAAAATTCCAGAAAATTATGTCATGGCTTCAGAAGCTTCTGATAGACCTCCACAAGTCTGGTTCATCCTTGGGAGCAATTTTTAAATGCCTGAAGGTACCACGTTCATCTGTACAAACAATAGTATGCAAGTATAAACACCATGGGACCACACAGCCGTCATACCGCTCAGGAAGGAGACGCGTTCTGTCTCTTAGAGATGAATGTACTTTGGTGCGAGAACTGAAAATCAATCCCAGAACAACAGCAAAGGACCTTGTGAAGATGCTGGAGGAAACAGGTACAAAAGTATCTATATCAACAGTAAAACGAGTCCTATATCGATGTAACCTGAAAGGCTGCTCAGCAAGGAAGAAGCCACTGCTCCTAAACCGCTATAAAAAAGCCAGACTACTGTTTGCAACTACACATGGGGACAAAAATGATACTTTTTGGAGAAATGTCCTCTGGTCTGATGAAACAAAAATATAACTGTTTGGCCATGATGACCATTGTCATGTTTGGAGGAAAAAGGGGGAGGCTTGCAAGCCAAATAACATCATCCCAACCGTGAAGCACGGGGGTGGCAGCATCATGTTGTGGGGGTGCTTTGCCGCAGGAGGGACTGGTGCACTTCACAAAATTGATGGGATCATGAGGAAGGACAATTATGTGGATATATTTAAGCAACTTCTCAAGACATCAGTCAGGAAGTTAAAGCTTGATCGCAAATGGATCTTCCAAATGGACAATGACCCCAAGCATACTTCCAAAGTTGTGGCAAAATGGCTTAAGGACAACAAAGTCAAAGTATTGGTGTGGCCATCACAAAGCCCTGACCTCAATCCTATTGAAAATATAATGAAATGTATTTATATAGCCCTTTTTACATCAGCTGATATCTCAAAGTGCTGTACAGAAACCCATCCTAAAACCCCAAACAGCAAGCAATGCAGGTGTAGAAGCACGGTGGCTAGGAAAAACTCCCTAGAAAGGCCTAGGAAGAAACCTAGAGAGGAACCAGTCTATGAGGGGTGGCCAGTCCTCTTCTGGCTGTGCCGGGTGGAGATTATAGCAGAACATGGCCAAGATGTTCAAATGTTCATAAATGACCAGCATGGTCAAATAATAATAATCACAGTAGTTGTCGAGGGTGCAACAGGTCAGCACCTCAGGAGTAAATCAGTTGAGTTTTCATAGCTGATCATTGAGAGTTTCTCTACCGCTCCTGCTGTCTCTAGAGAGTTGAAAACAGTAGGTCTGGGACAGGTAGCACGTCCGGTGAACAAGTCAGGGTTCCATAGCCGCATGGGCAGAACAGTTGAACCTGGAGCGGCAGCACGGCCAGGTGAACTGGGGACAACAAGAAGTCATGCCAGGTAGTCCTGAGGCATGGTCCTAGGGCTCAGGTCCTCAGAGAGAGAGAATGAAAGAAAGAGAATTAGAGAGAGCATACTTAAATTCACACAGGACACCGGATAAGACAGGAGAAATACTCCAGATATAACAGACTGACCCTAGCCCCCCGACACAAACTACTGCAGCATAAATATTGTGTGAAAAAAATGTGTGGGCAGAACTGAAAACGAGTGTGCGAGCAAAGAGACCGACAAACCTGACTGTTACACCAGCTCTGTCAGGAGGAATGTGCCAAAATTCACCCAACTTATTGTGGGAAGCTGGTGGAAGGCTATCTGAGTCGTTTGACACAAGTTAAACAATTTAAAGGTAATGCTACCAAGTACTAATTGAGTGTATGTAATCTTCTGAGGGTGATGAAATAAATAAAAGCTGAAATAAATCATTCTCTCTCCTATTATTCTGACATTTCACATTCTTAAAATAAACTGGTGATCCTAACTGACCTAAGGCAGGGAATTTTTTCTGGAATTAAATGTCAGGAATTGTGAAACTGAGTTTAAATGTATTTGGCTAAGCTGTTTGTAAACCTCCGACTTCAACTGTATCTGGATTTTGCCTATTGGATAGGATTAAATGCATAGAAATAAAATTAGTAGAACGGAAGTGATTTGTCAGTACTATTCATTCTATTTCTATGCATTTATTCCTAACCGATAGGCGAAATCCAGATAACTTAAAAAAAAAACTGGGTCCTGATGATAGAAGCTGTTTCTCACTCTCTCGGTCCCGGTTCTGATGCACCTGTACCATCCTTGTCTGTTAGATGACAACAACTGGGGCTCGGGTGGCCTTCCTTTGACAACGGGTGCTGTAAATGTCCTGGAGGGTAAGCAGCGTGCCCCCGGTGATAAATTGGGCTGACTGCACCACCCTCTGGAGAGCCATGGAGTTGCTTGACAGAATGCTCTCAATGGTGCATCTGTCAAAGTTTGAGGTTTATGCCAAATTTCTTCAGCCGCCTGAGGTTGAAGAAGCGCTGTTGTGCCTTCTTCACCATAGTGTCGGTGTGGTGGGACTATTTCAGGTCCTCAGTGATGTGATGTGTTCACAGTCTTCAGCTCCAATATGTTGTCCTTATAGAATACTCCACGGTGTCTGAAACATGATGTCCGCTTGCATTTTTACCAACATCACACTGGTGATACATGGCCCTGGTTCAGAATGACCCTAATCATCCCTCACAATGAGCAGAGATTACGCAACAATAATATATAATCCATCTAAATTGTCTGATGCCTGTATGCTGTGCACTCCCTTTAACCTGGTCCACAACATAAGGCTAGATGTTTAGGTATAACAAAGCCTAAACATCTAATATCCCGTTGTTTTTGTGATGCTTTCATAACACAGTCCTTGTGATGCCGAATGATTTCACTTACTGTAATATAACCATTTAGCTACACATTGTCCTCGAGCTAGGACTGAGAGACAGGATTTACTGTATGGATTTACCGCTCATGTTGATTACTCATCCTCATAGAATGACAGTGTAGGCAACATCCTTCATGTGTTCTGGGCCTGTTTTCATTAAGCGTCTCAGAGTAGGCGTGTGGATCCAGGATCAGGTCCCGCCTGTCCATTCAATATAATTTAAAAAGCTAAGCTGATCCTAAAACAGCACTCTGAGATGCTTTGTGAATACAGGCCCTGATGTCGAGCAGAAATGTGCTGCTGAAGGATGCAGTGTAGTTGGATGTGTTGAGAGCCCTGGGGTCTGGCTAATGCGTGTTAATGTTTTATGAGGAAACCATGGTGTTGTATCATTAGTTTTGCTCAGATTATTCCAGCAGGGAGAAAAACTGTTACTTATTGCCTGCCTGCCTGTCTGATAATGAATACTGTAGTTAGAACACCACATAGACGTCAGTGAGGGAATGATGGTTCTGTTACCATGTCTTGTCGGGGCATCCAGGGCAGATTGGATGTCAATGGAAGTACCTGACTAAATGCATAAAATGATAATGATCTTTATACAAAGACAGTAATACAGGAGATTACCTTTTCAGCAAGTATGGAAAGACAAATATAAAGAACTGACATTATAGTTTGACAGTATCTTGAAGTATGATGCACAATTACCTCAGTCTGAAGCCTTGTTATTGTCATTGGAATTTTCCATCAGTGTGCAGACTGAATGAACAGAGGAAAACTCTGCTCACATAATCAAATCAAATTGTATTGGTCACATACATATATTTAGCAGATGTTATTGTGGGTGTAGCGAAATGATTGTGTTCCTAGCTCCCACAGTGCAGTAGTATCTTAAAAACAAATTGTCCAGTGTAGTTCTTTGAGGGCCATCATGGTATCGGCTTGAGGGAGAATATATACAGCTGTAACTATAACCGAAGAGAATTCTCTTGGGAGGTAATACGGTTAGCATTTGAGGTATTTTAGGTCCGGTGAACAAAAGGACTTCAGTTTATGTATGCGTTCACAATCACACCATGAGTAGTTAATAATGAAACATACACCCCCACCTTTATTCTTCCCAGAGAGTTCTTTATTCCTGTCTGAGCGATGTACTGAGAACCCAGATGGCTGTATGGACGGGGACAGTATATCCCAAGAGAGCCATGTTTCTGTGAAACAGAATATGTTACAATCCAAGATGTTTCTCTGGAAGGAGATCCTCGCCCTGAGCTTGTCTACTTTATTATACAGATACTGTACATTAGTGAGTAATATACTCAGAAGCGGTGGATGGTGTGCACGCCTCCTGAGTCAGACTAGAAGTCCACTCCGAATACATCTTCTCCGCCGGCAGTGTTTTGATTGCCCTGGGGGGCACGAATAAAGGATCCAATTCGGGAAAGTTGTATGCCTGGTCGTAATGCTGGTGAGTTACCGACGCTCTGATATCCAAAAGTTATTTCTGTCTGTATGTAATAACACAAAAAATCTCTGGGCTAATAATGTAAGAAACAACACACAAAAAAACGAAATACTGCAAAGTTGCTTAGGAACTGCCATATCTGTCGTCGCAATGTCTAAAGTGAAGAATCTCCTCAGTTGACTTCTACTGTTGACTTCTACACTGATGCTAACAAACAGTTAAATGCAATGCCGGATAACTAAAGTTAGCTAGCAAAAACAACTCGATAAAACACTGTCACGAAGATGAGGCCATCTCAGAACTGTTTTTCTTCATGGTCACTCCTACCACCAAGGCCATGCCCTAACTTTCCTTCTCTCAGGGGCATCACTGACCTAGGCTGTATTTAATAATGACTGTGTCAGGTTCAGCTTCTGGATGGACAAGTCAGACCTAAGTTGAACGCCCTAACTGTGCCGTCCAACACCAGAGCCTTGAAAGGATGACATTTTCCTTTACCCCATCCCATTCCAACATGGACTTCCTCTATCCTCTAAACTTGGCTGCTGTGTGTCTGTTGAGTGAGCAGGTTTTGTAGCACTACTCGTCAAGTTAGATGGATACTTGACAGGATTCCAGAGACTAGTAGGCTGAGTGATACTTTCTGGATGCGCATGTAAGGAACGTTAGCAATGCTCCATCCAACTTTGCCAAGCCTGAACCTTTAAAGGTGGATATCGTGCTGTAAACAGGTGGATATGGTGCTGCAAGTCAGAGTTATCTAATGTGTTGGCAGCTGAGCCGCATACAACCTTGGCTCCCTTTCCTCCCATGGAGCTTGAAATAGTGACAATAAAGTCCATCTCAGCTCAAAGCTGTTACTTGAAAGCATTATTTCAAAGCACACTTTCTTCTTGTGTCTCGTCTAGTACGTTGATGTATGCTAATTGCTTTCGACACGTGGTAATGTAGTGAGGGAGGAGTTCTTCATAGGTTAATTTGAGGGTGACCAAGAAGAATTTGAGGGTTCCATTGGTCACTGGTTAAAATAGTTCATTTGAATCATCTACGTTTCCCCTGATCCGTCGGTTTATAGCTTGTTTTCATTTACCATGCAACAATTCAAATCACAATGGGGCCAGGAATTGTCTTTAGAGCTCTGAGACAGGATTATGTCAATGCACAGATTTGGGGAAGGGTACCAAAACATTTCTGCAGCATTGAAGGTCCTCAAGAACACAGTGGCCTTCATCATTCTTAAATGGAATAAGTTTGGAACCACCAAGACTCGGCCAAACTGAGAAATCAGGGGAGAAGGTCATTTGTCAGGGAGGTGACCAAGAACCTGTTGGTCACTCTGACAGAGCTCCAGAGTTTCCTCTGTGGAGATGAGAGAACTTTCCAGAAGGACAACCATCTCCGCAGCACTCCATCAGGCCTTTATGGTAGAGTGGCCAGTAAAAAAAACACTTAGGTAGATACTATTTCAGTGTCCATGTATAGTACCAAATCACAATGGGGGCTAGACAGCAGAAAACCCACTTAGCTTGAGTGAATGTGTCTGGCTACACAACCGAACTATAGCTGTTATGGTCCAGTGTCTGAGTCACCCAGTGACACTGTCTCAGCAGCTGGCTCCACCCTTCCAGCACCATGGTTCCCTTCTTCTCCTACCTCTTTCCTATCCCTTTGAGCTTTGAGTCCCTTCCCCTGCACTTCCCACCACACTGGGGTTGCTGAGGCTTTGTAACGTGTTGGTTGGGGCTGAGTTGCCGACATTGTCGTCTGTGGCCTAGTTCGCCTAGCGTCGCCTCCTCTCCTCCTTGTTGAATAGTTAATAGACACTCAGTGCAGTGTGGAGCCCCTCTGGAGAGACCAAGCTCACAGAAACACCCAAAATAGCCCTAGAAACGGCTACAAGGATATATCATTTATTTATTTGGCTAATTCAACCCCCCAATACTACCACGGCATCCTTTGATCACATCACTGTGGGATGTGAGAGCGTGCTTTATATAAATTATATTAATGCTTGAACATACAGTACATGTCTTTATCATCGAAGAGTAAGTGATGATCTGATCTATGTTTAGACTATAGCAGAGATCTGACTCAGTTTAGTCATGAGAGATGAGATGAATACATTAACTAAAGATGCAGTCCGGGATTTTAAGGCAGCCTCACCAAAAGTTTTGATTCTGACTAGTTCTGACATTTAGAACGACTTAAAGATCAGTGCCAGAAGATCTGAGGGAATGACTGGGCACATACCTTAAAAGCCTATCAGACATGTATTCGGGTACCAGGCCATGTAGTGGTTTAAAAATCAACAAAGCAATTTTTTAAATAAACTCTCAAACTAAAATGCAATGAGTAGAGGACACAGGTTGGCGTGACTTTGGGTGGCAATGCCAGGCAGTCATACAGGCTGAAGAGTCAGGCTGAAGGGCGGTGGAGTGCTGAGTGCAGACCTCTGGATGGCACCAGGTTAAACGCACTGCGCTGTTGTGTGTGCCAAGCTCTACATGGGGATATAGGACCAGACTGGGCTGGGCTTGCCCAGGGGGATTACTGACACACCAGAACCACAGCTCTTTATGCTGTGTTATCTACCAGCTGTGAGAGCTGTGTGCTTACTATAGCCTATGACTCAACCATGTATGGAAAAACAAGCCTTATGTGCTGAAAACATCATTACTACTATCACCATCATCACCGTCGTCCCAGTAGTTAATCTCCCTCTCCAGCTCCAACATATGGGGCTGGGAGCAGGCAAACATCTTGTCTTCTCTGTGGGGAGCGTGATGTGACAAGCAGCGCCTTAGCCCCTCAGTCCAAGCTGTGCCCATGATGCCTGTCAGCTGGGAATTGACTGAACTGAATGAATGCCATGGACTCATTATCTTTTCACTTCCTGCAGTTACTGTGCCCACTCACAGTTTAACTGGCCATGTTACAGCCTGAGTCTCAGTGAAAGACTCTATGCGTTGGACTCAGTGGACCATGGCTGCTGTTGTTGTTCCTCTTTCTTCTATCTCCTACTCCTAATGAGTGGCATTTCTGGAAATGGCTGTGCTGTGCTGCTTGGTGGCCCAGAAGGAGAATCTGTTGTTTTGGTTGTTTTATATTTTGAATCTGCCCTCTCACCCCTACTCTGCTCCGCTACCTTTCAGGGATGCTGAGTGTTGATATTTAATATTTTTAGGATCACATAGGGAAAGAAAAGGGCTGTGTGCTTACAACTGAATGTATTCATATACCAAGCTTATGCGACAGGGAAAAGTATAGAGTAGATACAGTAAAACATGCTCTAACTATTTATCTTTTTCTACCCCTTCTACCCCTTCCCCTTTTAACCTTTATTTGTACTCTCATTTTAATGTGCAAAAAGGTGTCGCAGTGTAAAAGCTTTGTTAGACTGGCTCTTGGTGCTGTATTCCTAAGTGTTTCACCATAGCACCTTTCATTCATTACTCTGATGGGGGGGTCCTCCAGTCATGACTCTCTGTGTCCTAGGCTTTCATGTCATGAACATCTCTATCAGTGAAGATGAGATGAGGTGGAGACAAGGTCATTCTTTATGATAGATATGTTGGTTAATGCAGTTAAACACAGTGGAGGTGAGAGGAGGGAGGGTGGAGGAGTAGAGGGACAAAAGAGGAGAGGAGAGCAGATAGGAGAGGAAGAGAGCAGTGGAGGGTGTGTGTGTGTGGATGCTGGGTCTACCAGGGACAGGGTTTCAGGTGCTAGTCTCTCCTCAGTACCAAACTGCCAGTGCATGCATTTTAATTTAAGCCCTCCCCCATGAGACAAAATGCTAATAGCACTCAAATGTTTGTAAGGATCGTGTCAATGTCTCCTCTTGTATTGTGGTGAGACTCTTGCCAGTCACAAATTCATTTGTGTGGTTATTTGATTCTTGGCTAGAAAATGCCAAAGCTGCTATTTTGCACGATTTTCAGACAAAAAGAAAAGGCAGTTTGTCTTACCAAACCCTGAAGAACCAAACATTCAGGATCCCCTGCTTTCTCTCCACTTTAATGGAACATGTCACAAAACGTTTTCCTGCTTACAAGTTCAGGCTGCCAGTCTCTTTTCTCATGCCTCCTTTATTGGTGGACTAATGATGCCAATTCACAGGCATATAGTCAATACTATATTAACATGATATTTTTATCATAAACAAGAGAACTTGAGTTAGCATTAAAAAAGTTATATGGTAAAAGTAGCATACCATTTTTTTGGGATGAACAGTGTAGTTCAGTGTCTGAGTGTGTCTCTGGTGTAGAGACACACAAGTGCTGAGAACTGAAGCTACATATTGTTACACCAGATAATGTGATTTACCCAAAGATTTTTGCCGACATCTTGTCTATTTCAAGTCTTCTCTCATTGATTGAGACAGGTGGGTGACCAACCCAATGTGCTGCATGTCATGATGACAGATACCTGTCTCGATCAATGAGTGAGAAGACTTCAAATAGACACAATGGCAGCACACATATTGTTGGATAACTTTATGAACCAAAAAAGGTTTTATTTTAATAATGGAGCTTTTTCTAAATTCAAACGGACCCCCTGCAACTGGACACAGACATTTTATGAGACTCCTGTTTCCCTGAATCGAGGACGAAGAAGGCATCACTAAGGTTGGTCAAATTCTCTGTGTTACACCAAACAGTACCTATCCTGTAACTGCCAGTAATGGATACGTTAAATATGGTTCAATGACATTATCTGGTGTAACAATCTGTTGCTAAAATAACTGGTGATCCACAGATGATGGGAGAGGTGGTCATTATGAAATGGCCATTCCAAAGAAACATACAGTAAATTCAAGGAATATTTGTATATCTGTGGGGGGAGTGTTGTCATGATCAAACTGCCATTCAGCTCCTCATGAGTGATCTGCTTGAAATCGAGCATAATGTATAATCCTTCGAGAGGGATACAGTTCTGCTACAATGACACACGCAAGCAATGGAATTCACTCCAGGAAGAAGCCCAGGCACTTTGTATTTTCTGTAAGACAATAAACAATGATACTCTATTGTACACTTTGAAAAACAGTTGAACTGTGCGAGCATAACATCAACATTAGGGTAGACTAGATGAACATGCATGCATATGCACAGGCACAGAGATTACATTCACAGTATCTAGCCTGAAAGAATGAAATATGACATTCAAACTTTGCATAGTGACCAGACTGTACAAATGGTAGGTAGGCAGACAATATTGACCTGCAGCCATGTCTATCAGGCATGCTTAGGCAAATATTTTTTATTGTAAAACCAGTTTCAGAGATTTACAACAGTAAATGGTTATATTATTGTTTATCCTTACTGTTCGCTAGTTAACTTAGCTAGCTATCTTGCATCATGCCTAACATTTTGTGAGATTAAAGGGGAAAACACTCAGTTCTGCCTCCAGGACAAGACCTGCGAGGGTACAAAAACAGGGAAAAGAAGTCAGAGGGTGTCTGAGGATGTAATTTGTTGTGTGCCCACTTAAAGGGATTGTAGTGGTTCCTGGTACAGAATCCAGTATTTACCCCTACAGTAGTAGAGTGGCTCAGATAGGGACTGCGCCCCCACATGGAACCCTATTTATTCTGGACAACAGAGTGACACTCATCACTTCATCTGACAGCGGCCCACACTTCGTTGCGCCTGTGTTTGGTATAATGAAATGGTAATGTGTGGAAAGCCGCCACAACACAATGAGTATGTGATCCATAATTATGTACTACATAGAATACATAATGAGGATTTGAATGGTTTGTTGATGATGTTGCTGGCAGGACTTTGACAAAAGCTGGCACGAGCGAGGGAACAATAATCATCAAGGAGCTAAGCCGAAGTGAAAGAAGAGAATGTGAAAATCAAGGGGCCGTGACAAATGTTTCATTTGAAATTCAGTCATGGCGTCTAAATGCACATTTGAAAAATGTTTTTTTTTTACATTTATTAGGCGCTGTTTAACAAAAATAGAGCTGAAAGAGAGAGAGATAAGGAGATAAATAAATATAGAAGAAAGAGGAATAATGTGGGGAAAATGTGCCCGTCTGTTCAGAGTAATCCTCCTGAACATTATGACTAGCCTGGTTATGTAAGTTCTAACCGTATCCAGGCAGATAGAGGGGGAGGAGGAAGGATGGGAGGGAGGGAGGGAGTAGAGATTGGGGCATGCTCAAAGAGCTGATGCAATCCTGAATCCGGGATTCACCTCAAACTGATGTAGAGTAAGAGAAACCATCCTTTATTGTTTTCATCACAGCCGCTCCCTATAACATCTGTTGGCTGCTGGTTGCGTGTGATTAAAGAGAAAACAAACAAACTATTACAGGGTCAGCAATGACAATGAGCAACAACAGGATTAGAGCAGATTAGATAACGATGACTGTTTCTTCATTAACCTCTGTAACCACTCTATATGTGTTGAGCAGCTCTACTGGAAATCACAACAGCACAGTGGAAAAAGCAATGAAAGCATCCTCCCCTCTCCAGTTGTGAAATGTGACTGACCGGCTCGATTCGGTCTTGTGTAGCAAAACTTGAAATTGTGTTTTTTACATTGGATAAAAGTATAGGCTCAGAGCTAGAATATTATATACAGTTGAAGTCAGAAGTTTACATACACTTTAGCCAACTACATTTAAACTCAGTTTTTCATAATTCCTGACATTTAATCCTAGTAAAAATCAGTTAGGATCACCACTTTATTTTATGAATGTGAAATGTCAAGAATATTTGAAGAGAGAATTATTTATTTCAGCATTTCTTTCTTTCATCACATTCCCAGTGGGTCAGAAGTTTAAAAGGTTTAACTTGGCTCAAAGGTTTCAGGTAGCCTTCCACAAGCTTCCCACAATAAGTTGGGTGAATTTTGGCCCGTTCCTCCTGACTGAGCTGGTGTAACTGAGTCAGGTTTGAAGTCCTCATTGCTCACACACCCTTTTTTAGTTATACCCACACATTTTTTATATGATTGAGGTCAGGGCATTGTGAATGCCACTCCAATAACTTGACTTTGTTATGCTTTTTGCCTTAACTTTGGAGGTATGCTTGGGGTCATTGTCCATTTGGAAGACCCATTTGCAACCAAGCTTTAACTTCCTGACTGATGTCTTGAGATGTTGCCTCAATACATCCACATATTTTCCCCTCATGATGCCATGTATTTTGTGAAGTGCACCAGTCCCTCCTACGGCAAAGCACCCCCACAACATGATGCTGCCACCCCCGTGCTTTTTTTGTTATTTATTTTTTTTACCTTTATTTAACCAGGCAAGTCAGTTAAGACTTATTTTCAATGACGGCCTGGAAGCAGTGGGTTAACTGCCTGTTCAGGGGCAGAACGACAGATTTGTACCTTGTCAGCTCGGGGGTTTGAACTCACAACCTTCCGGTTACTAGTCCAACGCTCTAACCACTAGGCTACGCTGCCGCTTCACGGTTGGGATGGTGTTCTTCGGCTTGCAAGCCTCCCCCTTTTTCCTCCAAACATAACGATGATCATTATGGCCAAAAAGTTATATTTTTGTTTCATCAGACCAGAGGGCATTTCTCCAAAATGTACCATTTTTGTCCCCATGTGCGGTTGCAAAACGTAGTCTGGCTTTTTTTATGGCAGTTTTGGAGTAGTGGCTTCTTTCTTGCTGAGCAGCCTTTCAGGTTATGTCGATATAGGACTCGTTTTACTGTTAATATAGATACTTTTGTACCTGTTTCCTCCAGCATCTTCACAAGGTCCTTTGCTGTTGTTCTGGGATTGATTTGCACTTTTCGCACCAAAGTATGTTCATCTCTAGGAGACTGAACGCGTCTCCTTCTTGAGCGGTATGACAGCTGCGTGGTCCCATGGTGTTTACACTTGCATACTATTGTTTGTACAGATGAACCTGGTACCTTCAGGCATTTGGAAATTGCTCCCAAGGATGAACCAGACTTGTGGATCTCTACAATTTTGTTTCTGGGCCTTGGCTGATTTTCTTTTGATTTTCCCATGATGTCAAGCAAAGAGGCACTGAGTTTGAAGGTAGGCCTTGAAATACATCCACAGGTACACCTCCAATTGACTCAAATAATGTCAATTAGCCTATCAGAAGCTTCTAAAGCCATGGCATAATTTTCTGGAATTTTCCAAGCTGTTTAGAGGCACATTCAACTTGGTGTATGTAAACTTCTGACCCACTGGAATTGTGATTAAGTGAAATCTTTCTGTTGTTAACAATTGTTGGAAAAATTACTTGTGTAATGCACAAAGTAGATGTCCTAACTGACTTGCCAAAAGTATAGTTTGTTAACAAGACATTTGTGGAGTGGTTGAAAAACAAGTGTATGTAAACTTCCACCTTCAACTGTATCATACACTACAGTTGAGGAGACAATGGGAAAGTAATTCCGCTTTGAATGTTGATAAATTTGCTACCCCGCTTTTGAGAATATGGCCCTTGAATGATTTGGTTCACCTACTGGAGAGCTCTTCTCTGGCTACACCCATTCATCATGGTTCATATCCTCTTAAGCCATAGCCCCACCCATCTCTTTAAGGATTCACCTGTGAGGTCATGTGCTAAACAGTGAGTACTGTAGTGTACTAAACAACCAAAGATTAAGACTAAAGGCTGGTTTATACTACGTCTATCGACATGTCTGTAGACAGTTGTTGCAGTGACATCATGAACATTCTATTGTCGTCCGACAGCAAACTTGTCATTGTCATACAAAAATCAGCAGCTTGTTGGTCCAAAGTAGCATAGTCTATTTTAACACCAATAAACCCATCCGTTTAAAAACGAATTTATACATTTTTCAATCTAGCAAAACAAGTTTCTAAACAATGTTTTGGGTAAATGCTAGCTTTTTATCTAGCTAGCTAACGTTAAGTTAGTTGGCTAGCCAGTTCAAATAATTACCATATCATATAGCTGACAACGTCTGAACTTCAACTAATTTATATTCATTATTACCGGAAAATAAACTCACAACAAGAACCTTATTTACAAGTGATTGGCGAGCTAATTGGTTCTGCGTGTGACTAAATAAAGGCAGGGCATTCTACTGGAGAACTTGGACAGTGTCTCGTTGGCCTAACGTCATATCCTAATTTGACTTTGGTGTTGTTCTTCACATTACCGTCTCTGGTAAACACACACTATATTAAATAAAATCAACGTTTATTTGTCACGGGATACAGAAGGTGTAAACGGTACAGTGAAATGATTACTTGCATAGTGGAGTCTTTTGTTTAGACATGTAGTTAGCTAAACAATGAACCATAATCTCAACTCATAACGTTACTACCCTGCATGAATCTACATGTAGTTAAAACTAACCAACTAGGTTCAATGTTAGCTAGCTAGCTAACTTTAGGCTATACATAGGAATGCAAATGCACTGGGCATTCCACTGATTTCAAAACTCGGTCCTCCAGAAAGTGCAGAGCCTTAGCAACAATATTATATGAATAATATTACTACATATCATAGACGTAACGTTAGCTAGCTAACAGTACGCCTTAACTTGCAATGATAATGACTTTCTGACTAAATTGGAAATGTATAACATCTGAAAATGTACTTAGACTCTCTTAGCTAGGCTCTTTTACCCATATACATGGATGAACCCTTCTCCCTCTCTGTCATGGATGCCATGGTTGTCCATAGTTTGAAGATGTAATCCGGAGACAGGTGTTTTATACAACAGCCTGTGTTCTCTTTTTGACTCCCTTAGCATTTGCAATCAAATGTCTGAATTTTCTCCGTAGCTATCATACTCTGCTTCCACTGGGCATTCCACTGATTTCAAAACTCGGTCCTCCAAAAAGTGGAGAGTCTGAGCAACATTTTTGCAGTTATTCGTGATATCTTTCAAAACTGAGCAGCTCATGTTACAGACAGGAAGAGACTCGAAATTAGAAAAGTGGAAAGAGAAAGAGGGGGAGAGGAAAACAGAGGTAGAAATGGACTGAGGGGGAAAGGACAAGAGATTGAGAGAGTAGGGGGGTGTTAGTAGCATCACCATAGGGTGGTAGTAGCCAATGGTGAGCCACAGTATCAATCTCAGACCATGTGACAGAATATAACACAGACAGATGAGACCCAACAAGGAAGCTATCTCAACACCCCAGTGAATCTTTGTGATTTTTTCCCCACACTAACAGTGAGACAGATGGCAAAGCCTCGAAATTAGTTTTCCTTCCTCTGGCTTCTATATGAGAACTGAGGAAATTTTAGTTGTTTTCTCTTCTCAGCAGCCTGCCTAACATCAAAGCTGAGCTGCTGTGTTTGAAATTCATTGAAAGCCATGGATTAATAATTCAGGTAGTGATGTGCAGGATGGGGAGGGTGTTCCTCCACAGAGCAGAAGTATCTGCTGCTCAGCTGCTACTGTAGAACACACTCTTTCTCATATACGGTAGTTGAAGCTCACACATGTATGCATGTATGTGTTTAATTCCCACTTTTGAACCAGCTACCTTCTGGCTACTGGTCTACTTCAAAGTTTTGCCCTTTATGTAAAATATTGAAGGAGGAATATTGATCACTTTCTTTATCTTTCTTTGCAGAGACCAGGATCTGGAGCCATGAGTGGAAACAGCAAACCTTCTGGACAAGGTGGGTAAAGGATTTATATAGGACAAATATTACAAAATACACAACATACTGTACAACCATACATCACGTAGACCTACTGTCCTGCTTTCAAAAATTGTCTTGTGAAATTCATGACTGAAAACTCCATCCATGTTGGTACATATGAACACATAGAGTGAGAGTCATAGAACACATTGAGTGAGAGTCCACCGTCTCCACTTCTACTCATGGAGAACTTAATGTCCAAAAACTGAGAAGCAGAGATGTCTCAGAACTTGACAGATAATGTCTTGACTAGATCTCTTTTGTGTTTTTTAATGAAAGAAAAGACGCCATGATTAAATAATACATTTGTCTTTTGATCTACCTTGGGCACATTCAAGCCTGGGATTCACAGAAATAATTACTTTCAAAACTAGGGCATGGTATTGTTGTCATGATAATGTCATTCAAATCCCTGGAGTTTGAGACAGCAAAATTAGGCTTGCAGGATACTTGGTAGGATATTCTGATATCCAGAAATGACATTAAATGTAGAATTCAGCTATCCGGGTAAAGCAAATGTGACTAGATGAGAAATGGATTTGAAAGTCACACTTCAAATAGATTTTGGACCAAATAACTTACATTTTTCTCATTACCTTTGAAGTTTAAGTTTACAATAATGTAGATTAGATAAATGTGATTATTTTAGTCATATATATTATATATAACTTTCTGATAGGAGTATAGGGTTGAAAAACTCCAAAGAAATGTATAAACTGTATGTGAAGTCCCATACATACTATCCATCAGCTGTGCCAAAAGTGTCTTTAATGATTGAATAATCTATCCAGTTACCATAGTTGTAGTCGATTGAATGTGTGACTTTGATTGAGTACATTTATTTGGCATTTGTAACTGTTTAAACATTTTAGTAACCTGAGCAACTAGAATTGTCCCACTATGGTCATATTTAAATGCCTACATTTAAGTTGAGAGAACACATTTACCATAGGGAATTACATTGACTATGTTTTATTGTAGTCCAATACAAGTTAAATCAAACTTGGTGGATTATATACGTGGTAGTGAGGATTTCATGTAGTCTGGATTGCAGCTATACCCCTCTATACTGAATGATCTCCCCGAGGTGTTCTGAGACTAGACCTTCATCAATCATTGTCCCAGTGTCCCTGAGCAGCATAAATCTCAGTCACCAGCTCCAACCAGTGGCACCAGTTCAGCTAAACCTAGGGTATGGCAAAGTGGGGTGTGAATTCCAAGGATTGAAGCTCATTTACTGCATTTCTACACAAGTCAAACAAAACAGCGAAAACAAACAAGAAAATAAAATACCAATAATGACTCCAGCCATTAATTTTCACAGCAATATTAGGTTTAGAAGTGTGTGGAACAGCATATACAATGTCAACCACTACTTATCCTCATCATAAATTGACTCATTTACTTGTGGAATGGTGCATACAGTGCAGCGTGAAATAGATGCATAATACACGCTATCAAGTCACAACAGGGACGACTTCAAATACCGACATCCATTTTAGGCTATATGACTGGAGACATAAGCAACATCTTTTTTTAATATGACACAAATTAGAAACCTACTCTGCCGGATGTGAACCAGAGACTGCAGTGATGACTGTTGCACTGATATGCAATGCCTTAGACCACTGCACCACTCGGGAGCCCATCTAGCCTGGAGGAGGAAATTATTGTCACCCCAAAAAACTTTACAGTGGTACTGATCCAAGGACGCGCACTCACTGGGGATATGGCCGATGCGCTCCACTGGTGACGAGGAGGAACGCTGCCATTCATTGTAGCCATTGGCGCTCTGTAGAGTTGCTGCTTTCTCGTGTCAATTAACTTGTGACATTCTTGAACTACTAATTGTACTAATAAAGTCAGATTTAATAAACAAATATGATAGTCAATTTAAAAAGGTTAAGGGTACAAGGGTTCTGGTTTCTTTCCAGTGAATTTCTTAGTTACATGATTGTATAACTATATGAAACAAAGATAAATATTTAAGGAGAGCGAATCGATATACAATCCTGAAATCAGCTGTAACTGTCAATAGTAAAACAACGCTTAAAACAATGTTTGAGTGAACCTGAATCCCTAAAATGAATGGTGAAGTCTATTTCAGACACGAAGACGCCTCCTCCTCAACACTCTATAAGATAGGCTACTGTTCGCTCAATTGGGAGTTGAGAATTTTGATAACTAGAGACAGATTAGAGTCATTTGTCTTCTCTATTCAGCAAAAGCCATTTGCTTTCTAAACTATGCTTTTCCAATTGTATGTTGAAATATTGGATAGGCATATTTAACTGCTTTTCACTGACCGCTGCAACTCAACAATCTGCAATTTGGTAGGCGATTTTCCTTGCTCACTGGGGAAAAAACTGCCTCTCCAAATTCGCTCCATTCATTAAAATCACAATTTAACCAACACCCATATATTTTTGTGACTGCCTGGACCTCCCATTTGCTTTTGAAGTATTGAAACCAAAAAAAAAAGTATTTGAATAAACATGCAAAGGTGAATGTAAGAAGCACACATCTTTTCAAATAGGCATGACATTTTAAACAGCATATAAACACACTAAATAGGTCAGGAGCCAGACAAGGATACATTTATTTCCATTACATTATTTCTGTCTTCGAAGGTCATCAAGAAATTCCATCTAAACCTAAATGTATGTTGTCCATTTTGTATGCGTTCACATTTTGTATGTTGGTACATTCACAACTATGTTCAATGTAAAATGAATATGTCATGTGTGACGTCTTGTAAAGGTACGGATCTTTCGTATATAAAAAACACATAGTAGATGCGTGAATGGAGAATGACATACAGATGTGGGCTCTTAATTCGATCACACTTTTGTTGCTGAGTATTTTCCTGTGCCGCAGGAAATACAGATGAGCTTCATGATATCCATAGATTCACTGAAAACCACACGGTTATAGTAACAGTTTTGCATTTGTCATGTAGCCTAATTTTGGCCAGCTATTAGCTTATCCACCGATCAAGCAATATTATGGACTAAATTTTCAAATCCTGTTGCTGCAGATTATTTTGCTGCTACAATACTGATTAAATTAAGATCCTATACCTGTATACTATTTTTCTTGCATTACTATTATTTAAATAAAAAAAATACCTGTAAACTATTGCATCCTTCTGATGTTGGAATCAGACCTGGTAATTGAACCCATATCACTGAAATTGGACCCACTATTGCTTGTTAGGTCACACAGTCACATCACAAATCCAATTCTGTATCTAGCATGGGGACTGACCTGAACCCACTTCGTCTTTGCTGGCATTTTGGGTACGATTATCTGTTTATTAAAGAAACGTTCATCATTACCTTTGTAAGTAAATTAACAATTTTATATTCTGATGTATACTCATTTGTCACGATCGTTGGAATAAATGGACCAAGGCGCAGCATGCGTAGAGTTCCACATGTTTTATTAAAGGAAACTCACCAAAAACAATACAGAACAAATTAATGTGAAGTAAATGCAGTATTCACAGGCACTACACAAAAACAAGATACCACAAAAAATCAGTGGGAAAAGGCTGCCTAAATATGATCCCCAATCAGAGACAATGATAGACAGCTGCCTCTGATTGGGAACCATACCAGGCCAACATAGAAATTTAAAAACTAGACTACCCACCCTAGTCACACCCTGACCTAAACAAAATAGAGAATAAAAAGGATCTCAGGACATGACATCATTGCCGTAAATGTATTTTGTCTCCTGATTTAAAAGGGGCAATGCATGAATAATGAAAGGGGAGTTAGACAATTAAATCCTCCTGGATAAATAGAGGACTTGACAGCATGTACAGTATATGTATGGGAGATTAGAATGGCTTGCCTTGCCTCATATTTGACAGTTTATCCCCTGATTTAAAGTCTTTGTTGTTGTAATGCCCCCTGCCCTGTGTATACGTTCGTAAAAGGTTGCTTCTTAAACATAATCTATTGAATTGAATTCAAATCACTAATTTCTATAGAGTAAGGCACGTTCTAAAGCTGTTAACAAAATACCAAGGTTAAACCCTGCTGAAATAAAAGAGTCAATCTGAAGAAAAAGCAGGCAGACATCTTGGGATAATCCACATTGTTCTAAGGGAGGCAGCAGAATACTGTTGGTGATACTGATTCTTAGTGTTGGTGATACAGGTCTTCAGTTTCTTTCCTAGGAAGACTAATAATGCACGCCAGAGGTGAGGTTAATTCCATTTATAAAAACATTTCAGTCAATTCATGAATTGAAAACTGTAAAAAAAAAAATTATGCAAGGATGAAATGGAGTGACCCCAATTGTGGTAGACACACCCATTCAGTTTGACTCCCCAAATGCTCTACGCTATAATGGTGCCGGAGGGGGAGGCTGCCGTTTTACGGGCTCCTTACCAACTGTCCTATTGTGTTTGTTTTTTCGCATTGTTTGAAAACTAATTTTGTACATAATGTTGCTGCTACTGTCTCTTTTGACCAAAAAGCGCTTCTGGACATTAGAACAGGGATTACTCAAGTCGAACTGGACAAAGTTTTTTTCTTTAATGAGTAAAACGAGAAGGATACGACATGGACAATATAGAGCTGGCTGACTTCTCAGTGCATTGGCTGGACAGATCAGCTACGTCTGGTAAGACGAGGGACGGGGGTGTGTGTCTATTTGTCAATAACTGCTGGTGTGCGATGTCTAATATTAAAGAAGTCTTGAGGTATTGCTCGCCTGAGGTAGAATACCTCATGATAAGCTGTAGACCACACTATCTACCAAGACAGTTCTCATCTACTGTATATTATTCATAGCAGTCTATTTACCACCACAAACAAATACTGGCACTAAGACCAAAAGTGGCGCTCCTAGTGGCTGGGGACTTTAATGCAGGCAAACTTAAATTCATTTTACCTCATTTCTACCAGCATGTCAGAGTAAAAAAAAAACTCTAGACCACCTTTACTCCACACACAGAGACGCATACAAAGCTCTCCCTCGCCCTAAATGAGACAATTCTAACCTTCTATTCTATTCTTCCGATTCTTGCTTACAAGCAAAAACAAAAGCAGGAAGTACCAGTGACTCGCTCATTACGGAAGTGGTCAGATGACGCGGATGCTACCCTACAGGGTTGTTTTGCTAGCACAGACTGGAATATGTTCCGTGATTCATCCAATGTCATTGAGGAGTATACCACCTCAGTCACTGGCTTCATCAAGTGCATCGACGACGTCATCCCCACAGTGACCGTAATGTTCATTTCCCAACCAGAAGCCATGGATTACAGGCAACATCCACACCGAGCTCAAGGCGAGAGCTGCCACTTTCAAGGAGCTTATAAGAAATCCCACTATGCCTTCAGAAAAACCATCAAACAGGCAAATCATCAATACTAGACTAAGATTGAATCCTACAACACTGGCTCTGACGCTCGTCAGATGTGGGACCCTGGGACTAAACACCTCCCTCTGCATCTGGATCCTGGACTTTCTGATGGGCCGTCCACAGGTGGTAAGGGTAGGCAACAACACATCTGCCACGCTGATCTTCAACACTGGGGCCCCTCAGGGGTGCTTATTCCTAAACGATATCATAACCGCCATCGACAATACTGTGCAGCCGTATTCATTGACCTGGCCAAGGCTTTCGACTCAGACAATCACCGCATTCTTATCGGCAGACTCAACAGCCTTGGTTTGTCAAATGACTGCCTCACACTCGAGTTCAGTGTGTCAAATCAGAGGGCCTGTTGTCCAGACCTCTGGCAGTCTATGGGGGTGCCACAGGGTTCAATTCTCTGGCCGACACTTTTTCTCTGTATACATCAATGATGTCGCTCTTGCTGCTGGTGATTCTCTGATCCACCTCTACACAGACAACACCATTCTGTATACTTCTGGCCCTTCTTTGGACACTGTGTTAACTTCTTATGGCTAGCAGCACCCCTCGACAACATTCCGCTGAAAAGGCAGTGCGCAAAATTCAAAAATATTTTTTTGAAATATGTAACTGTCATACATGAACAATATTTGCAATACACCAAATGAAAAACGTCTTGTTAATCTACCCATCGTGTCCGATTTCAAAAAGGCTTTACAGCGAAAGCACAACATATGATTTTGTGACATGGCTCTGACCTAACATAAACACACACAGCCATTTTTCCAGCCAAAGAGAGGAGTCACAAAAAGCAGAAATATAGATCAAATTAATCACTAACCTTTGATCTTCATCAGATGACACTCATAGGACATCATGTTACACAATACATGTATGTTTTGTTCGATAAAGTGCATATTTATATCCAAAAATCTCAGTTTACATTGGCGCGTTACGTTCAGTAATGCTTTGCTTCCAAAACATCCGGTGATTTTGCAGAGAGCCACATCAATTGACAGAAATACTCAAAATAAACATTGATAAAAGATACAACTGTTCTTCACAGAATTAAAGATATACTTCTCCTTAATGCAACCGCTGTGTCAGATTTCAAAAAAACTTTACGGAAAAAGCAAACCATGTAATAATCTGAGTACGGCGCTTTACCTCCCTAATCTCACTACCTCCCTAATCTCAATATAGACTTTTCTATTGTGTATTGACTGTACGTTTGTTTATTTCATGTGTAATTCTGTTTTGTTGTCCGTGTTGCACTGCTTTGCTTTATCTTGGCCAGGTCGCAGTTGTAAATGAGAACTTGTTCTCAACTGGCCTACCTGGTTAAATAAAGGTGAAATAATTAAAAATACCCTCCTGTTCTCCCTGTTCACCCACGACTGCGTGGCCAAGCACGACTCCAACACCATAATTACGTTTGCTGATGACACAACAGTGGTAGGCCTGACCAACGGCAATGATGAGACAGCCTATAGGGAGGAGGTCAGTGACCTGGCAGTGTGGTGCCAGGACAACAACCTCTCCTTCAATGTGTGCAAGCCAAAGGAGCTGATCATGGACAATTGGAAAAGGAGGGCCAAACAGGCCCCCGTTAACATTGACGGGGCTGAAGTGGAGCGGGTCGAGAGTTTCAAGATTCTTGATGTCCACATCACCAACAAACTGTCATGGTCCAAATACTGCAAGACAGTTGTAAAGAGGGCACAACAACACATTTTCCCCCGCAAGATTTGGCATGGGTCCCCATATCCTCAAAGTTCTACAGCTGCACCATCTAAAGCATCCTGGCCGGTTCAACACTGCCTGGTATGTTAACTGCTCGGCATCTGACAGAGGGTAGCTCGTACGGCCCAGTACATCACTGCTGCCAAGCTTCCTGACATCCAGGACCTATATACTAGGCGGTGTCAGAGGAAGGCCCAAAAAATTGTCAAAGACTCCAGTCACCCAAGTCATTGACTGTTCTCTCTGCTACCGCACGGCAAGCAGTACCAGAGCACCAAGTCTAGTACCAAAAGGCTCCTTAACAGCTTCTAACCCCAAGCGATAAGACTGCTGAACAATTAATCAAATGGCTACCCAGACTATTTACATTGACCCTCCCTCCTTGTTTTTACACTGCTGTTCATTATCTATACATTGTCACTATACAAATGACCTTGACTCAGTACCGGTACCCACTATATATAGATAGCTTCATTATTGTTATGTAATTTTCTTGTGTTCATTTAAAAAAAAACTTTAGTTTATCTAGTAAATATTTTCTTAACTCTATTTCTTGATTATTGTTGATTTAAGGGCTTGTAGCTTGTAAGTAAGCATTTCATGGTAAGGTTTACACCTGTTGTATTCGGAGCATGTGACAATACAATTTTATTTTAATTGATTTTCTGTTGTAGTCTCTCACCATCTCTCCTCACTTCCTACAGATGACTCCAAGAAGGATGCTCCCGAGGAGGACTTTGCGGACATCGACATGAAGGCCCCTGAGACGGAGAAGGCTGCTGTGGCGATCCAATCACAGTTCAGGAAGTTCCAGAGCAAGAAGAAGCAGGAAGTGAAGTCCTAGAGTGGGCAGGACAGGGCCAGGCAGCTCTGTCTCCTATAAGCTGGGACTGCACCAATTGGGGGCTTGGTCTTGCATGTCAATCAAACCACACTGTTATGGACTCAACGGCGGGGGGGGTTAAAGAATCAAGGGATCACTGATATCTTTGTGAATTTATTATGTGTAACTTATTATTAATTGCTGTGTCCATAAATTATGATTAAGTTCTGGATATATCTTGATCTTTCCTATGATTTAGCTTTTTTGTGTTTTATTGATAATGTTGTACTCTCTATATTGTCCAGTTGCTGTATCAGTCCAAACCCTTAGTAGTACTCTCATGTCGCATGTCATGTATGATATAATATACACATTTGAACAGTAAAAAGCTGCTTAATAAGTAGGTTCGCTCGTAAAGCAATTAAGGAACTGGAACTAGGGTTTTATCACCCTCAGGAGGAACATGTATTCGTGATGATTGATCGTCAGATTCCAGTCATGATTGCATTGGTATTCTTTTCAGCTATGGCATCATAAATCGAAAGATTTTATAATCCTAGGAGGTCTGTTAATGGTGTTTACCTCTCACTGTGGAGTGTTTCCAGGCAATACAGCTTGTTTTGTTTGTCCCTCCCAGCTAGCGTCGTGCCAATTGTCTTTCATACCTTATGACTGAAGCATTTAGAATTGAATCAATGGGTCTAATTTTATTTCCAATGTCTCTGATATCTCTCTGCAACTTGGCAACTAAATCTAGGGCTTATTTCATTATTCATGTGAAAATTGGATCTTTTCTTTCTTCCTTGCTTCCCTTTAACATCAACGTCAATAGAAGAAAAAAACATATTCTGGTTTTGACTTTTATTTTTTACATTTGTTGGTTTTGATTGTGTTTCTATTGATCTTGTGATTTAAATCCTCATTGTTTCCTTCGAAGTCATTGCTCAAAACCAAATGAGTAGAATATACTGTACAATACCATCATCCTTCAGTAGACACCTTCAAATAATATATACTTAATAAATATCCCAAAGAGGTAAAAATTGTGTCAGAAGTTATTTCTTAATATTGTGTTTTGTTTATGGTCCCATATTGACATGTTATTAATTATTTTTATGTTTGATTATGTGGTGTCTGGCAGTTTTTGGGATCACTCGGTTGTAGAATAAAGGATTTTCAATATGTCCTTATGGTAAGATAAGAGAATATAAGATGAGATGCATGTTTTAAATTATTTAGGACCCTACATAAATTCAAATTACTTTTAAAGTACACTATATACAGAGCATTTGGAAAGTATTCACACCCCATCACTTGTTCCGCATTTTGTTACGTTACAGCCTTAGTCTAAAATTGATTAAACATTTTTTTTCCTATCCAGACACAATACCCCATCAAAACAAAAACAGATTTTTAGAAATTATTGCAAAGAAAATAAATAATATAATATAAACTTAAATATCACATTTATGTAAGTATTCAGACCCTTTACTCAGTACTTTGTTGAAGCACATTTGGCAGCGATTACAGCCAAGAGTGTTCTTTGGTATAACTCTACAAGTTGGCACACCTGTATTTGGGGAGTTTCTCCCATTCTCTGCAGATCCTCTCAATCTCTGTCAGGTTGGATGGGGAGCGTCGCTGCACAGCCATTTTCAGGTCTCTCCAGAGATGTTCGATCGGCTTCAAGTCTGGGCTCTGGCTGGGTCACTCAAGGACATTCAGAGACTTGTCCCAAAGCCATTCCTGCGTTGTCTTCACTGTGTGCTTAGGGTTGTTGTCCTGTTGGAAGGTGAACCTTCACCCCAGTTTGAGGTCCTGCGTGCTCTGGAGCAGGTTTTCATCAAAGATCTCTCTGTACTTTGCGCCGTTCATCTTCCCTCGATCCTGATCCTTTTGGTAAACTCCAAACGGGCTGTCATGTGCCTTTTACTGAGGACTGGCTTCCGTCTGGTCTCTCTACCATATTGGCCTGATTGGTGGAGTGCTGCAGAGCTGGTTGTCCTTCTGGAAGGTTCTCCCATTTCCACAGAGGAACTCTGGAGCTCTGTTAGAGTGATCATCGGGTTCTTGGTCACCTCCCTGACCAAGGCCCTTCTCCCCTGATTGCTCAGTTTAGCTAGGCAGCCAGCTCTAAGAACAGTCTCGATAGTTCCAAACTTCTTCCATTTAAGAATGATGGAGGCCACTGGGTTCTTGGGGACCTTCAATGCTGCAGAAATGTTTTGGCACCCTTCCCCAGATCTGTGCCTCGACAAAATACTGTCTCAGAGCTCTATGGACAATTATTTCAACATCATGGTTTGATTTTTGCTCGGACATGCATTGTCAACTGTTGGACCTAATATTAACAGGTGTGTGCCTTTCCAACTCACGTCCAATCAATTGAATTTATCACAGGTGGACTCCAAGGAAGTTGAATAAACATCTCAAGGATGAACAATTGGAACAGGATGCACCTGAGCTCAATTCCGAATCTCATAGCAAAGGGTCTGAATACTTATGTCAATAATTCAGTTATTTCAGTTATTTATTTGTAATAAATTTGCAAACCTTTCAAACCTTTTTTTATTTAATCAATTTTAGAATAAGGGTGTAACGTAACAAAATGTGGAAAAAGTGAAGGGGTCTGAATATTTTCTGACGTATGTGGACACCTCTTCAAATTAGCTGGTTCAGCTGTTTCTACCACACCCATTGCTGGCAGGTTTATAAAATAAAGCACACAGCCATGACATCTTCATAGACTTTCAACGTAGCGCAGTCATAGGATGCCAACATTCCAACAAGTCAGTTCGTCAAATGTCTGCCCTGCTAAAGCTGCCCCAGTCAACTGTAAGTGCTGTTGTGAAGTTGAAACGTCTAGGAACAACAATGGCTTAGCCATGAAGCTCTTAGAATGGGGCTGCCGAGTGCTGATGCGTGTAGCTTGTAAAAATCGCCTCTCCATGGTTGCAACACTGAGTTCCAAACTACCTCTGGAAGCAACATCAGCACAAGAACTGTTCATCAGGAGCTTCATGAAATGGGTTTCCATGGCCAAGCAGCCGTACACAAGTATAAGATCACCATGCGCAATGCCATGCGTCGGTTGGAGTGGTGGAAAGCTCACCGCCATTGGACTCTGGAGCAGTGGAAACTCGTACTCTGGAGTGATGAATCACGCTTCACCATCTGGCAGTCCGACGGACAATCTGGGTTTGGCGGATGGCAGGAGAACGCTAACTGCTGAAAGCATAGTTGCGACTGTAAAGTTTGGTGGAGGATTAATAATGGTCTGGGGCTGTTTTTCATGGTTCGGTAGAGGCCCCTTAGTTCCAGTAAAGGGAATTCTTAATGCTACAGCATACAATGACATTCTAGACAATTCTGTGCTTCCCACTTTGTGGCAACAGTTTGGGGAAAGCCCTTTCCTGTTTCAGCATGATAATGCCCCCTTGCACAAAGCGAGGTCCATACATAAATTGTTTGTTGAGATTGGTGTGGAATATCTTGACTGGCCGGCACAGAGCCCTGACCTCAACCCAATCGAACACCTTTAGGATGAATTTGAACACCGACTGCGAGCCAGGCCTAATTGCCCAACATCAGTGCCCGACCTCACTAATGCTCTTGTGGCTGAATTAAAGCAATACCCCGCAGCAATGTTCCAACATCTAGTGGAAATCCTTCCCAGAACAGTGAAGGTTGTTATAGTAGCAAGTGCCAATGATTTTGTAATGAGATGTTGAACGAGAAGGTGTCAGCATATTTTTGGTCGTGTAGTGTATCTTAAAAACAAAACTATATCATATTGGACTTGGGATGGGCAGAAAGTGTTGAGAGATGAAGTCAGCTTGATAGGTAAGGTGTGTGCATGGACAGTTAAGTTTTTGATGCTAAATGTCATTACACTGAAGGCTTCTAGGATTACTTAGATTGATATTTCTTTCTGAGCTTGCAATAAATTCAGAGTCTGAACTTGACTGCATTGATCGATCTAGGGGATTTACTAGATGGCTTTAAAGCCAATAATGATGCAGTAGTCAATTGAGACCATTTAATCCCTCCCTGCACTGAAAACTTGCTGATCAAATGCCTTTAAACATACAATGGATATGCCTACGTAATGGGATTCTCAAACTTTTCCCATACACCTCAATATCCCTTACACAGTATGGCAAACTCACACCAATAACCTGTTATCAATAACAGTGGATTTGGTTTTGCGATCTGTGTGATATGTTCCTATTATATCCATGGATTGATAGAATAGTAACAAGAATGTACGCATTGACCCTATTCCCTAATTAGAGAAAATAGTTTATAGAACTGTAAAAAATGTGGTTTAGTCAGTAACATCGAGGCCATCAGCAGCAATACACATAACACTTCCATCCTAGGACAAGACAACTTCTGTGAGAGCTGACGCTAAGGGGAGGAAGTTGCCATTCTGGCTGGAAAAAAAAGGAAAAGAAACAACTTTCCATGAAAACCAAATCATGTCTTATCTATGAAATGCTTGTGTCTCAGTTATCACCTCATTTATCATCTGATTTACTTAACAAAAGTAACAATATCCACGCCGGAGGAGAAGGCTGACGTCTTACGTGCTCTTAACCAACTGTGCTGTTTTGTTCGTTTTTTTGCAACTTATTTTGTAACCTATTTTGTACATGTTGCTGCTAGTCTCTTATGACCGAAAATAACTTCTGGGCATCAGAACAGCGATTACTCACCTCGAACTAGAAGAAGCTTTTTTCGTTTAACGAGTCCGACGTGAAGGATATACTGCTTTCTCGGGAACCAGCACAAATCCTTGTCATTTGCGTGAAGAAAAGACTGAGAAAAAGGAGGCGGAGGTCTGGCTTCCTTCTGAGAATTCGTAGGCGAGCGAGTAAACCCCCACTGCCATTCGTTCTATTGGCCAACATTCAATCATAGGAAAATAAAATCGATGACCTACGATCAAGATTATCCTACCACCAGGACATTAAAAACTGTAAAATTCACTGAGTCGACAACACAGATAACATAGAGCTGGCGGGACTTTCCATGCACCGGCAGGACAATGAAGCTACGTCTGGTAAGACGAGGGACGGGTGTGTGTGTCTATTTGTCAATAACAGCTGGTGCGTAATGTCTAATATTAAAGAAGTCTTGAGGTATCACTCGACTAAGGTAGAGTACCTTATGATAAGCTGTAGACCACACTATCTACCAAGAGAGTTCTCATCTATATTATTCGTAGCCGTCTATTTACCACCCCAAACCGATGCTGGCACTAAGACCGCACTCAACCAACTGTATAAGGCCATAAGCAAACAAGAAAATGCTCATCCAGAAGCGACGCTCCGAGTGGCCGGGAACTTTAAAGCAGGCTAACTTAAATCTGTTTTACCTCATTTCTACCATCATGTCACATGTGCAACCAGAGGGAAAAAGCTCTAGACCAACTTTACTCCACACAGAGATGCATACAAAGCTCTCCCCGCCCTCCATTTGGCAAATCTGACCATAATTCTATCCTCTGATTCCTGCTTACAAGCAAAAACTAAAGCATGAAGTACCAGTGACTCGCTCAATACGGAAGTGGTCAGATGCTACAGGACTGTTTTGCTAGCACAGACTGGAATATGTTCCAGGATTCATCCAATGGCATTGAGGAGTATACCACCTCAGTCATCAGCTTCATCAATAAGTGCACCGATGACGTCGTCCCCACAGTGACCATACGTACATATCCCAACCAGAAGCCATTGGTTTACAGGCAACGTCCTCATCGAGCAAAAGGCGAGAGCTGCCACTTTCAAGGAGCAGGACACTAATCCAGCTCTTATAAGAAATCCAGATATGTCCTCAGGTGAACCATCAAACAAGCAAAGCGTCAATACAGGATTAAGATTGAATCCTACTACACCAGCTCTGACGCTTGTCGGGTGTGGCAGGACTTGAAAACTATTACAGACTGCAAAGGGAAACCCAGACGCGAGTTGTCCAGTGACGCGACCCTACCAGACGAGCGAAAATGCTTTTTATGCTCGCTTCGAGGCAAGAAACACTGAAGCATGCGTGAGAGCACAAGCTGTTCTGGGCGACAGTGTGATTACGCTCTCGGAAGCCGATGTAAGCAAGACTACCAGGACGTGTATGCAAAGCATGCGCGGACCAACTGGCAAGTGTCTTCACTGACACTCCCTGACCGAGTCTGTAATACTTATATGTTTCAAGCAGACCACCATAGTCCCTGTGCCCAAGGAAGTGAAGGTAACCTGCCTAAATGATTACCACCCCGTAGCCCTCACGTTGGTAGCCATGAAGTGCTTTGAAAGGCTGGTGAAGGCTCACATCCTCCCGGATACTCTAGACCCACTCCGTTTCGCATACCGCCCCAACAGATCCACAGATGACGCAATCTCAATTTCACTCCACACTACCCTTTCCCACCTGGACAAAAGGAACACCTACGTGAGAATGCTGTTCATTGACTTCAGCTCAACGTTCAACACCACAAAGCTCATCACGAAGCTAAGGACCCTGGGACTAACCACCTCCCGCTGCAACTGTTTGCTCAACTAAAAGTTGTGCGATTATGTGGTAATTTATGAGGTAATTTGTGGTTTAGTACAGTACCCTGTGTCACTACTTCATTGCTCCAGACCAGAGCAAGGGGGAATAAGAGCACTGATTATGCTTTTGGGTCCCAAGCGCTACTGTGTCTCTAACTGACACTTATTTTTTTTTTTTACTACTCGTCAGTATTACTTACTAAAACTGTTGTTACACTAAGGTTTTTAGTCTAAGAGAAACTTAGACTACAATTTGGGTGTGGAAATGTTAGGATTATTTTGCTCTTACTGTTGTACTGTAGCCTGCTCCCAACTATTCACATTGTACAGTGCCAGAGAGGCCCAGCGGTCTGAGACACTGCATTGCAGTGCAAACTGTGTTGCTACAGATGCTGATTTAATACCCGTGCTGGCTGCGACCAGGAGACCCATGAGGTGATGGTAGGCTTTTGATTTCTCTCCCTCTTCTCTCTTCTCTTACATATTAGTAACAATGTCTCATCCCATGTTCAAGAATGGCCTTTTTCCCGCTCACTTTACATTATTTGAAAACTAAATAATCTCCAAAATATTATTATTTTTTAACACAAAGCAATTATTATTATTATTATTATTAATTCATTTAGAATCATATACAAGCCCCTTAGATACTCTCACAGATATATTATTAACTCTGTTTTTCACAAGTGTAGCTGGCTGTGAATTCTGCAAACAACATTTCTAACAGAACAATATATATTGGTCATATTGGTCTTGGCTCCCGAGTGGAGCTCAATGGGATTACCTTGCAGAGCTACATGGAGATGGGAAGAGGAGGAAGGGGACCTACCCCACTGGGTAGCACAGAGCAACACTTTAAGGGGCATTGCATTAATAATGGTACTGACTAGGGAAACGTTCCCGCTGTTCTTAGTGCCTGTCTTCACGTTCAATCTAAAACAATGTAACTAATATAATGGCATGAAAAATGCCCCTTAGATATGAATTCGGGGGGGAAAGATATTTTTAAATATTAAAGCGTTAGACCTCTCACTATGTAACGATTCTCGTCCGATGAGGAATATGAAGGATCAGACCAAAATTCAGCATGGTACGTGTCCATGTTAACTTTATTAATCTGAACACAAAATCACAAAGGTGAAACAACGAAAAAAACGAAACAATCCTATCATGTGACAAAACAGGAAATAACTACCCACAAACACAGGTGGGAACAGGCTACCTAAGTATGGTTCTCAATCAGAGACAACAATAGACAGCTGCCTCTGATTGGGAACCATACCAGGCCAAACACAGAAATACAAAACATAGAACAAAAACATAGAATGCCCACCCCAACTCACACCCTGACCAAACCAAAAATAGAGACATAAAAAAGGAACTAAGGTCAGAACGTGACACACTAAAGGCGTCAGTCAAAAGTTATTCTTAAATCTGAACTGGATTTAACGGAGAATGACATGAAAAGCGTACATTTGTAAGTCCCAAACTCTAAAAGTAATTGGAAAGGTAGATACAAATTATTTGTGACATTGGGGTTACAATAAAGAATGTAAACAGGATGTAAACATTATGCTGTGTTTTTATTTACAGTAGTAATGGACAGCTGGAGGCATTTTGAAAACAGGTTTTCAAACACAAGCGTACTGTAGTACTGTTGCAGGTGTAGCCCTACAGTATTAGACTCTTTATAGCCCGACTATTGTAGGTGTGAACATCCTCATACTTGCAATGTATTCGATGCTTAAGTAAGCTAAAGTGTTACACTTCTAACTCAAAACAGCAGAACAGTATTTCTTCATCAACATCTTTATGCTTTTGTTAATAAAATATTGAGTAAAAAGACATTAAATTTGCAGATGTTATTTAAAGAACATTTTAGTTGCACTTCCACCCAGCTCCACGGCCACGGGTAAAACCTTGCTGTATTTGTTGCATTGTTGTATCGTCAATTTCTCTAGCCAAAACGTATTGATGGCCTTCACCAGTTCATCTTTTCTAGTAGGCTTGGCAGAGTTACAGATTAATATTTTCAGTTGATGCCACACAAGTTCAATCAGGTTTAAATCAGGAGACCTACATGTAGAGATTGGCCTACCGTAGGTGTTCTAGGTATTTATTTATTTTTATTGAACCTTTATTTTACTACATAAAGGTCTACTTACTCTGCTGGTGTCTTGGCCCAGTTTATGCCCTCATTTGCAATTCAAACCCGGGGGGCAATGTGCTTTGGGTCATTGTCTGCATCTGGAGAATTATTTTTATTTTTTTGCCTAACAGCCAACATTACGTACAATACTAGAAATATACATGTAAATAGGCCTAAACATAACAACATTTTGCTAGAGTGCCTTCCAAAAGTATTCGCCCTCCTTGGCGTATTTCCAATTTAGTTTCATGACAACCTGCAATTTAAATAGATTTTATTTAGATTTAATGTAATGGACATACACAAAATAGTCCAACCCAATCAGGGTTGGGTTATAAAAAAATATCTGTAACTTTGAACATCCCACGGAGCACCATTAAATCCATTATTAAAAATGGAAAGAATATGGCACCATAACAAACCTGCCTAGAGAGGGCCGCCCACCAAAACTCACGAACCAGGCAAGGAGGGCATTAATCAGAGAGACAACAAATAGACCAAAGATAACCCTGAAGGAGCTGCAAAGCTCCACAGCGGAGATTGGAGTATCTGTCCATAGGACCACTTTAAGCCGTACACTCTACAGAGCTGGGCTTTACGGAAGAATGGCCAGAAAAAATAGGCAAACATGTTTGGTGTTCGCCAAAAGGCATGGTTGAGACTCCCCAAACATGGAAGAAGGTACTCTGGTCAGATGAGACTAATATTGAACTTTTTGGACATCAACGAAAACGCTACGTCTGGCGTAAACCCAACACCTCTCATCACCCCAAGAATACCATCCCCATAGTGAAGCATCATGCTGTGGGGATGTTTGGGACTGGGAAACTGGTCAAAATTGAAGGAATGATGGATGGCACTAAATACAGGGAAATTCTTGAGGGAAACCTGTTTCAGTCTTCTTTAGATTTGAGACTAGAGGGTCACCTTCCAGCAAGTCAATGACCCTAAGCATACTGCTAAAGCAACACTTGAGTGGTTTAAAGGGAAATATTTAAATGTCTTGGAATGGTCAAAGCCCAGACCTCAATCCAATTGAGAATCTGTGGTATGACTTAAAGACACCAGTGGACACCAGCGAAACCCATCCAAGTTGAAGGAGCTGGAGCAGTTTTGCCTTGAAGAACGGGCCAAAAACCCAGTGGCTAGATGTGCCAAGCTTATAGAGACATATCCCAAGAGACTTGCAGCTGTCGTTGCTGCAAAAGGTGGCTCTACAAAGTATTGACTTTGGGGGGTTGAATAGTTATGCACGCTCAAGTTTTGTGTTTTTTGCATCTTCAAAATGGTAGCCATGTTGTGTAATTCCAAGGTGTAAGGCAACAAAATAGGAAAAATGCTAAGGGGGTGAATACTTTCGCAAGCCACTGTATAATCCTACCTTGAAAGAAACAAACTTGTCCTAAAAACACCTCTCTGACATAGGGTCCAGCATATCTCTTGATGATTTCTTCCTCAAAGAATTCACGAGCCACGATACCTAAAAAAGGAGGGAACAGTGATTTATTTAAGCATTCTTTTTTTTAGCATTATTAGGCCTACTCTATAGTATTGTCGCCTACTGTGCCTGTTCATTTTCCTGGGCTTTCGCGTTCGGCGTAGCACAGGCATTTGATGATTGTGTTTGCGAATAGCACTGTCCGTGGCCAAAATCCCCAAGTCTACAAGTATTTTTGAAATGTCTCCAGTAGATTTTCTGTTCCTCCTGAAAGCCCTAATCTTCTCACTTAAATTAATAGAGATCCTGGTCGTGGTGCTGCAGTATGTTGTTACAGCATAATCAAATTGAGGACAATCGGCGATCTGCTGTATACTTATGGCCTATTGTATGCACTTTCAGTTTAACCCACCAGAAAAGACAGAACAAAAAGAATCCAACAAATATTGTAGTTAAACTCAAATATCCTAATTGATAAATATATATATATTTCAAATCAAATAAAATAAAATGTATTTGACACATACACATGGTTAGCAGATGTTCATGCGAGTGTAGCGAAATGCTTGTGCTGCTAGTTCTGACAATACAGTAATAACCAACAAGTAATCTAACTAACAATTCCAAAACTACTGTTTTATTCACAGTGTAAGGGGATAAAGAATATGTACATAAAGATATATGAATGAGTGATGGTACAGAGCAGCATAGGCAAGATACAGTAGATGGTATCGAGTACAGTATATACATATGAGATGAGTATGTAAACAAAGTGGCATAGTTAAAGTGGCTAGTGATACATGTATTACATAAGGATGCAGTAGATGATATAGAGTACAGTATATACGTATGCATATGAGATGAATAATGTAGGGTATGTAAACACTATATTAGGTAGCATTGTTTAAAGTGGCTAGTGATATATTTTACATCATTTCCCATCAATTCCCATTATGAAAGTGGCTGGAGTTGAGTCAGTGTCAGTGTGTTGGCAGCAGCCACTCAATGTTAGTGGTGGCTGTTTAACAGTCTGATGGCCTTGAGATAGAAACTGTTTTTCAGTCTCTCGGTCCCAGCTTTGATGCACCTGTACTGACCTCGCCTTCTGGATGATAGCGGGGTGAACAGGCAGTGGCTTGGGTGGTTGTTGTCCTTGATGATCTTTATGGCCTTCCTGTGACATTGGGTGGTGTAGGTGTCCTGGATGGCAGGTAGTTTGCCCCCGGTGATGCGTTGTGCAGACCTCACTACCCTCTGGAGGTTGTGGGCGGAGCAGTTGCCGTACCAGGCGGTGATACAGCCCGACAGGATGCTCTCGATTGTGCATCCTTAGAAGTTTGTGAGTGCTTTTGGTGACAAGCCGAATTTCTTCAGCCTCCTGTGGTTGAAGAGGCGCTGCTGCGCCTTCTTCACGATGCTGTCTGTGTGGGTGGACCAATTCAGTTTGTCTGTGATGTGTACGCCGAGGAACTTAAAACTTACTACCCTCTCCACTACTGTTCCATCGATGTGGATAGGGGGGTGTGCCCTCTGCTGTTTCCTGAAGTCCACAATCATCTCCTTAGTTTTGTTGAAGTTGAGTGTGAGGTTATTTTCTTGACACCACACTCCGAGGGCCCTCACCTCCTCCCTGTAGGCCGTCTCGTTGTTGTTGGTAATCAAGCCTACCACTGTTGTGTCGTCCGCAAACTTGATGATTGAGTTGGAGGCGTGCGTGGCCACGCAGTCGTGGGTGAACAGGGAGTACAGGAGAGGGCTCAGAACGCACCCTTGTGGGGCCCCAGTGTTGAGGATCAGCGGGGTGGAGATGTTGTTGCCTACCCTCACCACCTGGGGACGGCCCGTCAGGTAGTCCAGTACCCAGTTGCACAGGGCGGGGTCGAGACCCAGGGTCTCGAGCTTGATGACGAGCTTGGAGGGCACTATGGTGTTAAATGCCGAGCTGTAGTCGATGAACAGCATTCTCACATAGGTATTCCTCTTGTCCAGATGGGTTAGGGCAGTGTGCAGTGTGGTTGAGATTGCATCGTCTGTGGACCTATTTGGGCGGTAAGCAAATTGTAGTGGGTCTAGGGTGTCAGGTATGGTGGAGGTGATATGGTCCTTGACTCGTCTCTCAAAGCACTTCATGATGACGGAAGTGAGTGCTACGGGGCGGTAGTCGTTTAGCTCAGTTACCTTAGCTTTCTTGGGAATAGGAACAATGGTGGCCCTCTTGAAGCATGTGGGAACAACAGACTGGGATAGGGATTAATTTAATATATACATAAACACACCAGCCAGCTGGTCTGCGCATGCACTGAGGGCGCGGCTGGGGATGCCGTCTGGGCCTGCAGCCTTGCGAGGGTTGACACGTTTAAATGTTTTCCTCACGTCGGCTGCAGTGAAGGAGAGTCCGCATGTTTTAGTTGCGGGCCGTGTCAGTGGCACTGTGTTGTCCTCAAAGCGGGCAAAAAAGCTATTTAGGCTGGTTCTCTTTTTGTAATCCGTGATTGACTGTAGACCCTGCCACATACCTCTTGTGTCTGAGCCGTTGAATTGAGATTCTACTTTCTATACTGACGCTTAGCTTGTTTGATTGCCTTGCGGAGGGAATAGTTACACTGTTTGTATTCGGTCATGTTTCCGGTCACCTTGCCCTGATTAAAAGCAGTGGTTCCCGCTTTCAGTTTCACGCGAATGCTGCCATCAATCCACGGTTTCTGGTTTGGGAATGTTTTAATCGTTGCTATGGGAACGACATCTTCAACGCACGTTCTAATGAACTCGCTCACCGAATCAGCGTATTCGTCAATGTTGTTGACTGACGCAATACGAAACATATCCCAGTCCACGTGATAGAAGCAGTCTTGGAGTGTGGAATCAGATTGGTCGGACCAGCATTGAACAGACCTCGGGAGCTTCTTGTTTTAGTTTCTGTCTGTAGGCAGGGATCAACAAAATGGAGTCGTGGTCAGCTTTTCTTAAAGGAGAGCGGGGCAGGGCCTTATATGCGTCGCGGAAGTTAGAATAGCAATGATCCAAGGTTTTTGCAGCCCTGGTTGCGCAACCGATATGCTGATAAAATTTAGGGAGTCTTGTTTTCAGATTAGCCTTGTTAAAATCCCCAGCTACAATGAACGCAGACTCCGGATATATGGATTCCAGTTTGCAAAGAGTCAAATAAAGTTCGTTCAGAGCCATCGATGTGTCTGCTTGGGGGGGAATATATATGGCTGTGATTATAATCGAAGAGAATTCCCTTGGTAGATAATGCGGTCGACATTTGATTGTGAGGAATTCTAAATCAGGTGAACAGAAGGACTTGAGTTCCTGTATGTTGTTGTGGCCACACCACGTCACGGTAACCATGAAGCAACTTGCAGCAACCCGCAAGTTGTGGTGCAGTATGACGCAACTTTTAAAGGAGGAAACACTGTACATGTACGAATTACCTTGACTAACCTGTACCCCTGCACATTGACTCGGTACCGGTACCCCCTGTATATAGCCCCGTTATTGTTGTTTTATTGTGTTAATTTTTATATATTTTTTTACTTCAGTTTATTTGGTAAATATTTTCCTAATTATTTTTTGAACTGCACTGTTGGTTAAAGGCTTGCAAGTAAGCATTTCACAGTAAGGTCTAAACATAAAGTTTGATTTGATTTGATTTGAAAAGGCACATCTCAATAAGTGGTCCAGGTATCCTCATTGAAAAAGAGCTTAAAGAGGTGCCGGTTTAGATCAAAGAAGAAAGAATCAAAGAATCAAATCAAATCAAATCAAATTTATTTATATAGCCCTTCGTACATCAGCTGATATCTCAAAGTGCTGTACAGAAACCCAGCCTAAAACCCCAAACAGCAAACAATGCAGGTGTAAAAGCACGGATAATAGGTACAACTGTCCCAGAGTCCAGGTTTGAGGACATAAATGATCAGTAGGAGACAGGTACACAGTCCACACATTTATTAACAGACAAACATTCCCACATAGACAGAAAACTGGAAGAGGATAATAACTGTTGTGTCTTTGGCTATGCCGGATTAAGTGATATGACATGCTATTCTATAAAATAATTAATTAATATTACCTGATTGAGCTAATCATGTAAATGTAATTAACTAGAGAGTCGGGCACCACAAAATAATATTTATAGAGCTGTTTTCTCCTGAATAAACTCTTAAAGACCTAGTAATATTTTACATCAATAGTAGTCAATATTAATCGTAATCTTAATTCAGTCTCATCTGAAAGTTGTAAATTCTTGGTTATCTGCACGGACCCTGGCCAACAATTTGAATCAGCAATCATTTATTTACTAAATACCTAACTAATTAGACATACACATAATTAAATCATAACTTGATTACAAATTGCATCATAAAGGAAAACGTCCCTAGCGGGCGGAACAGATATGACAGCTTGTTACACAAAAGAAAAGGGGCTGGGTTTGAGTGAAGGAGCGGGAAGACTGAGGAACAAAGGCCGAAGCTGTGCTATCGTAAATACAGTATCCTATGCATTCTAAATTACCGCCCATTTGGAAAAGGAAAATGCAATAAATATTTACTCTGAGCTGCGCTTCGGTAGGTTGGTGGTAGATGGAAGGCCGTGTTGCCCAACGGAGTACTTTGAAGAATGTCTCTGGTTGTCAATTGGATACGTTGTCGTAACGTCGTTGTGTGGTGGACGGGATACTCTGTCGGTTCCTTCCTAACCCTCATTTGCATCTGCTGTTGCTAACTCAACAGCTAGGAGGTATCACTTCTGTAGTGAATAAGAGTTCAAAGTTCATACCATTCGCAACCAAAGCTCACGCTTATGTTGACTTCGTTCTGTAGTTATTATCTGAACCATTCTGACATAGGACCATCGTCCTCACGTCCTCGGAACAGGAGGTTATATTGCTGTCAAGGGCTTATATAGGAAGGAAGAGGAGGGCGTGTTTGGAAAGTTTTATAGGCCATGTCCCTTCACAGGGGTGGGCCACTGATTGAGCAGAGCCCTGTCTTATGAAAACCAAATTCTCACATTTTAGAAGCTAAAATCACATTTCATCCCCTCACGAATAATTTTATATTCAAACATTTAAATTGAACAACAATTCCATGTGAATCCGATAACTCTGATGTGTAGACTTTCCACTGTAGAGTTTATGTCATCTTATCATTGATGAGAATGTCTCAGATGACAATCGAACTGACATCATATTCATTAAGTACCACCGCATATGTTCAATTGTTCGGATTACCAGAATATAGTTAATTTCCCCCACCTACTGATGTTCCCAGAATCTCTATGTTAACCAAGGGTTTTGCAAATGTAACCTCAGTAGGGTAGAGAGAGGAAAAAGGGGGGAAGAGGTATTTATGACTGTCATAAACCTAACCCCCATGCCAATGTCATGACATAATGAAAGTGATAATGATGGTGATTAGTGATGTTCTGTAGGACAGAAGAGAATATAGAGCATGTACTATATAACTGTCACGCCCTGGTCGAAGTATTTTGTGTTTTTCTTCATGTATTTGGTCAGGCCAGGGTTTTTGACATGGGTTTTTGTATGTGGTGTGTAGCTTAGTGGGATTGTAGCTTAGTGGGGTGTTCTAGGAGAGTCTATGGCTGTCTGAAGTGGTTCTCAATCAGAGGCAGGTGTTTATCGTTGTCTCTGATTGGGAACCATATTTAGGCAGCCATATTCTTTGGTTGTATTGTGGGTGATTGTCCTGAGTGTCTTGATGGCCTTAGTATGTGTTATTGAGCACCAGTTAAGGCTGTTTCGGTTTTCACTACGTTTATTGTTTTGTAGAGTTTGTGTTTTGGATTCGTGTTACGTTGTGTGATTAAACATGGATCGCAACACGCTGCAGTTTGGTCCGACTCTCCTTCGCCACATGAAAACTGTGACAATAATGACACTAATGAGTATATAATAGCAATGCTAACGGTGCTATGCAAGCAGTATTTCACAACAGTAGTACATAGTGCAATCCCAAACAAATAGCAGGATTGTAATATAGGCTAGCAGTAATGGCAGTAAAGAAATAGCAGAGCTATAGGCTAGCATATATTGGCTATAGCATATTTATTTGCTGATAGGCCTTAGTCTATTGACTGGCATAGCAAAAAATATGAACGGTATACACACTGAGACTTTTAGCAGGGCTAGGCTAACAGTGTTGGCTAGTGGGGTTGCTATAGCACACAGTATTCCTGTATAGAAAATAGCAGGTAGCAGTAGCATGCTACGCTACTGATGCTGAGCTAGCATATTAACAATAGCAAGGCCATGGCTGCAGGAAGTGACCAAGTGCTCAGAACCAGTGCTGGTTGTGGGTCTGGCTGTGCTGTGTTCTTGGGGGATGGTGAAGGTTATGGATTAGGGCTGTAGCTGATACCATTGGGCCTTTGACAGTGGATGGAGGGCCCAAGACTGGAACTGAGTTGGCCGTGGGACCAGGGCTGGGTATTCGGCTCAGAGTTGCTGCTGGGTCTGGAGATGGGCCCAGGTCAGTGCTGAACTGATCCTCAAGGACGCAGTGAACACTGGGTCCAGGACGGTGGTCAGGTCTGGTGACAGCAGGTCAACCAGGAGAGACATGGGTTATGTTGGTTGGGGTGCCAGCTCAGGTACCGTTGGCTGCAGATTGGGGTGGCAGTCTGCAGGCGGAGGTGGAACAGGCTGGAGCTCTGTTGGTTGCAGGGCAGGCTGCAGCACTGGCAACAGCTTGTCTGGCTTAGGTGCTGCTCGTGGTAGCACCGGCTATGTTGCAGGATGGTGCTTGGACGGCTGCTGAAATGGATAGGGCTGTTGTGTTGGAGGCTCGAGCACCGGCTGTTGTCGGTCTGGCTGCACCACTGTTGTCGGGGTGACTACCTGGAGCGTGTTGGAAGTAGCTGGATGCAACTCTGACAACTGCTTGGCTGGCTCAAGCTCTGGCAACTAGATCCGTGGAGGCTGGGTTGGTTCTGGCAGCTGGGCAGCAACAGGACTCAGGACTGGCGCTGCAGGTCTTCTAAGCCTGGGTAGTTTCATGTTCTTTCTAAAATAGTTTTGGTAGGCCTCCAACTGCCATCTGGCTCGTTACTTCCTGTAGGGGGACAGGAACCCGACTCAGGAGGTCTGCTGAACTTCCCAGTCCTCATTTTTTTGCCAGCGTGTGTGCCTTGTCTGGGGCATGGCTTGCGGCATGATCTGCATCCCGTCATTACTGGTCATAGTCCAGGACAATTGTACCTATCTGGCTTGAAGATCCATGACAAAGAGCAGTCTGGTGAAAGAAAAGGACCCATGTTTTTTTTGTCCCTTTAAGCTACTCTAATCCCATACAATCAGCACCTACTCAATGTACAGGATAGGATCATGAATATGTTGTATGGAGAGAATATTGATTTACAGCACCATAAGGTATACTGTGGTGGAGCTAGCCAATCCTCTTCAGTCTGTGTAGAATGTTTCTAGGGCTGACCCTAACCCAGGAGTGTCGTATTTATCCTTTCCACTGACAGCTGCTGCACACTTATGCTTTCACGTACCAAGAGATACAGCCTTATGACTTAGTGCTGGTGGTCAATGGAGGAGGGTCTGCGTCAGAGGTGACAGAGACAATCAACACTCTACTCTAAATACATTGCACGCGACCAATGACACTCAGTAGCGATTTGCCAAGGGGTTAATGCATGTATGTTTGGGACTGAGGCACGAGGGACCATCATGCAGATATGTGAGGTGGTTTCTATTCCTGGAAAAAGCTGCAAGATTTTTGGTTCAAGTCCCACTCAGGACACCCCCGAATTCTCCCTCTGGTAATGAATTGAGCTCTGGATACTCACTACATGTATGTTGCAAAAGCTATTTTTGAATTTATATCACTCAATCACCTATATAAAGTTCTATGATCAAAGTAAGTTCTGAGACAAAAATACTGTTTGATGTCAAAGCACTCAGGATGCCAGGTTCGAAGTAGACCAATATACCGAGTAGAATGGTGCTAGATTGGATAAATACACTGACTTTAGAGTAGGATGGTGGTGCAATGGAAGTTAAAAACCAATGCAGGAGATTATTGATCCCCAGAGGGATGTGTGGTACGGCAACTGTAGGTTACTGTAACACATACCCAGTTCAATAATGCATTATATACCCATGTCCCACTATCTCATAAAGAAAATGGAATGTTCCGTTTGCCACACCAGATGCTAAACCAACTCCATACCCCCACCCCTCTCTCTAAACACACATTCGCACTCACACGCACACACTCCCTTAATCCCTTGGCCGACTGTGCGATTGCGTTTAACACATCCTAATTAAAGCAAATCAAGCTGCACTCTACGTCCTTCACCAGATGCAATCAACATCCCACCTGACCCGGTGACAGAAAGCTCCATATTTCTCCTTCAGATCAAAGCGAAGAATTCAATCTGGCCCTGTCTTTCATTTATGACAGCAGTTTATAACGGCCAAGTGTGGCGGGCCGAGTAAATCTCTGTCACCACGCTTAATTTGTTGTATACTTCAGAAGCGGATGGCGAATATAGTTGTCATGCTGAGTAATACGCCTTCCCATTAGTCTGTGATATAGGACTGTAGAAGCAATTTTCGGGCCGAGGTGTTGTTTGGGGAGCTCAGGCTGAATATCCAGAGTGACAGTCTGGAAGGCTCTCAATCAATAGACCAATTTAGCAGAAAGGAGCTCCTCTACTCAAGTCACAGCTCACTGGGGGATTGAACCCACCTAATGGGTTAAAATTACAAGTTCTGCCAGCAACTGAGACCTCAACTGGCACCTCAGAGAGATTTTGTTTGAAGGGATTTAATTGTTAGGCCCTGAAACATAGCCTTTGCATTCCAGTAGCAACTGAGTGTGTTTGTTTAGGTTTCACTCATGCGAAGCAGTCCCATGAGAGTTGAATGTAGGCAAATTCTGACTGTAATTGGCACACACTTATTTGCAGAAGGTGCGTAAGGCTATCGATCCTGTCAGGTCTCATTCCCCCCTCTCATTCTCATTCTTCTTGAGAACACCAAACAAGCAGATTCTCGTTTCCAGGCCTCTACCAACAATATGTCATGGAATGGAAATCATCTCCTGGCTACACTCTTAGAAACAAAGGTGCCATCTAGAACCTAAAAGGGTTCTTTACCTGTCCCCAAAGGAGAAGCCTTTGAAGAACCCTTTTTGGCTCCAGCTAGAACATTTTGGGGTTCCATGTAGAACCCTCTGTTGAAAGGGTTCTACATGGAACCCCAAAATGTTCTATCTGGAACCAAAAAGGGAACCCTTTTGAAACCGTTTTTTCTAAGAGTGTACACAACTGGCTTAAATTCTATTGCTCCTCGATGGATTTGGAGTATGTTGACAAATTTGACTGCTTTTGGGAGAGGCCCCTTTTGGGATAACTTGCATCCAAAAATGAAAGGGGCAAAAGTTATCTCGACCAACATCAAAGAAGCTCTTCTAAAACGTTGACTCAAAAACAGCCCATTTCCAATATTTCACAGAGTTATCATCATAGTTCTACAGATAATCATATTCACAGGGGTATTGTCAGTTATAATCTTGTGATCATAAAGTTGAATTCAGCTGTTAACTCTTTTACTGTTAGCCCATTTGGGAAGCCCACTGTGGTAAACTTGTCCAGTGCTATTATTTCAAATACCATAAATATGAATAACCCCTGTGATTTATAATCACGTAGAGGGCTTGGGCTGTTACATATCAACAGACAAAGTTTGATGTCAAACATGGACCTTCTTAATATCTGGGTGGATGACACGAGCCCAGATATTTTGGTTCTCACAGACTTGGTAAATGTCATGTCATGTCATGGGTGGTGGAACTGAAAGGTTGGATATATAATGAAAGGTTGGATATATAATGAGCAGGGCTAGAGGCTCTACAGTGAAATAAGCCAATAAACACTAACCAGAACAGCAATGGACAAGGCATATTGACATTAAGGAGAGACATGCTTAGTCGAGTGATCAAAAGGGTCCAGTGAGTAGTGAGGCTGGTTGGGGTAACGGCGATTCAGACAGCTAGCCGGGCCATCGGTAGCAAGCTAGCATAGGATGGAGGTCTGTTTTTCCCACCTTGTGCATTTCCGTCGATAGATTAGTAGGGTTCCTTGTGGTAGAGGGGATCAATCCAATTGGCAAAATAGATATAGTTATAGTGACTCAAGAAAAATTGTCCGATAGACCTATTCAGATAGCAGCCGATTGCATCGGCAGTAAAATGGGTCCGGATAAAATTTCCTGTCTTAGGTCAGTTAGGATCACCACTTTATTTTAAGAATGTGAAATGTCAGAATAATAGTAGAGAGAATGATTTATTTCAGCTTTTATTTCTTTCCCTCACATTCCCTGTGAAGTAGATTACATATACTCAATTAGTATTTGGTAGCATTGCCTTTAAATTGTTTAACTTGGGTCAAACGTTTAGGGTAGCCTTCCACAAGCTTCCCACAGTAAGTTGGGTGAATTTTGGCCCATTCCTCCTGACAGAGCTGGTGTAACTGAGTCAGGTTTCTAGGCCTCCTTGCTCGCACATGCTTTTTCAGTTCTGCCCACAAATGTTCTATAGGACTGAGGTCAGGGCGTTGTGATGGCCACTCCAATACCTTGACTTTGTTGTCCTTAAGCCATTTTGCCACAACTTTGGAAGTATGCTTGGGGTCATTGTCCATTTGGAAGACCCATTTGCGACCAAACTTCCTGACTGATGTCTTAAGATGTTGCTTCTATACATCCACTTAATGTTCCTCTCTCATGATGACATCTATTTTGTGAAGTACACCAGTCCCTCCTGCAGCAAAGCACCCCCACAACATGATGCTGCCACCCCCGTGCTTCACGGTTGGGATGGTGTTCTTCGGGCTTGCAAGCCGCCCCCTTTTTCCTCCAAACATAACAATTGTCATTATGGCCAAACAGTTCTATTTTAGTTTCATCAGACCAGAGGACATTTTTCCAAAAAGTACGATCTTTGTCCCCATGTGCATTTGCAAACCGTAGTCTGGCTTTTTATGACGGTTTTGGAGCAGTGGCTTCTTCCTTGCTGAGCGGACTTTCAGGTTATGTCGATATAGGACTCGTTTTACTTTGGATACAGATACTTTTGTACCTGTTTCCTCCAGCATCTTCACAAGGCCCTTTGCTGTTGTTCTGGGATTGATTTACACTTTTCTCACCAAAGTACGTTCATCTCTAGGAGACAGAACGCGTCTCCTTCTTGAGCGGTATGACGGCTGCGTGGTCCCATGGTGTTTATATTTGCGTATTATTGTTTGTACAGATGAATATGGTACCTTCAGGCATTTGGAGATTGCTCCCAAGGATGGACTAGACTTGTGGTGAACTACAATTGTTTTTCTGAGGTCTTGTCTGATTTCTTTTGATTTTCCCATGATGTCAAGCAAAGATGCACTGAGTTTGAAGGTAGGCCTTGTAATACATCCACAGGTACACCTCCAATTGTTTCAAATGACATCAATTTGCCTATCAGAAGCATCTAAAGCCATGACATCATTTTCTGGAATGTTCCAAGCTGTTTCAAGGCACAGTTAACTTAGTGTATGTAAACTTCTGACCCACTGAAATCGTGATACAGTGAATTGTAAGTGAAATAATCTGTCTGTAAACAATTGTTGGAAAAATGACTTGGCATTCTAAGACATTTAAATGTTTCCCCTTAAACCACCAGAAGTGTTACTTTAGCAGTATGCTTAAGGTCATTGTTCTGCTGGAAGGTGAACCTCCATCCCAGTTTCAAATCTCCGGAAGACTGAAACAGGTTTCCCTCAAGAATTTCCCTGTATTTAGCGCCATCCATCATTTCTTAAATTTTGACCAGTTTCCCAGTCCCTGCCAATGAAAAATGATGATGTTGCCACCACCATGCCACCACCATGCGTCACTCTGGGGAAGTTGTTCTCGGAGTGATGAGAGGTGTTGGGTTTGCGCCAGACATATAGTTTTTCATGATGGCCAGAAAGCTCAATTTTAGTCTCATCTGACTAGAGTGACTTCTTCCATATGTTTGGGGAGTCTCCCACATGCCTTTTAGCGAACACCAAACGTGTTTCCTTATTGCTTTTTTTCTGGCCACTCTTCCGTGAAGCCCAGCTCTGTGGAGTGTACGGCTTAAAGTGGTCCTATGGACAGATACTCAAATCTCCGCTGTGGAGCTTTGAAGCTCCTTCAGGGTTATCTTTGGTCTCTTTGTTGCCTCTCTGATTAATGCCAACCTTGCCTGGTCCGTGAGTTTTGTTGGGCGGCCGTCTCTTGGCAGGTTTGTTGTGGTGCCATATTCTTTCAATTTTTTAATAATGGATTTAACGGTGCTCCGTGGGATGTTAAAAGTTTCCGATTTTTTTTTAGAACCCAACCCTGATCTACTTCTCACCACAACTTTGTCCCTGATAAGTTTGGAGAGCTCCTTGGTCATCATGGTGTCAGTTACTTGGTGGTGCAACTCACACACATGGTTAGGGGCTTAAAAAAAGAAGAAACCTGTACCGTGTCAGATATAGATTTGAAATGTATTCAAATGTGAGTTTGTAACCCAATATCATACTTTATATACATCACAGAAATTTAACAAAATAATTATTTAAAAAAAATGTTTTTATTAATTATGTCATTATTACTGTGTAAATGTCCTGGACTATAATATAATTATAATGAGTTCAATGCTCAGTAATTATAGTAATATTGTTCCTTGTACCTAAACATGAGGGGTGTCCTCAACATTGTCTGATTGTGCATGGATAGCCACCTGAATAATGAGCCAACCTTGGGGTTCCATCTGTCGTCTTGTCCCCTTGGATTTGATGTCCTTCTTGAAGAAACCATGTGTTTGAGGTATTTGATACCATTCCACTCATTCCGTTCCATCCATTACCACAGGGCCAATTCTCCCCAAATAAGGTGCCACCAACCTCCTGTGCAAGTGTTGCAAGGTCCTGTGATCCGCACATTGAATTGACGGGAATGATTTGAGTGATTCTAATTTCTCTCTTACGAGTTTGATTATCCCTTCCGACTTAGCTTGTGCTGTTTCCAGGTCATGGAGTCGCACCTCTGTCGCGATGGCTATCCTCACCAGACTTTCCACTTTAGTAGAATAGGTATCCACTTTAGCAGTGAACACTGCCAATGATTAATTTACCGGTTTTAATTCTAAACCAAGGGGAGAGAATCTCCTCACAAACAATCTCTTGTACAGCAGCGGCCAGCTCCTTCTGTTGTCTGGTGTTGAGAGTTGCCATGTTCCCACAGTTGAATTGTGGACGGACAAATTATAGCTGCTGGAGCGTAAAAGACCTGCTTGTTATTTCTTGTCACACAATGAATGTTCCATACCTTACTATAATTTTTAGGAAATAGGTCTGTCAATTCAGAGTAATTTTCAACGTATTTAAAGGGATGGCATAAGATACATGTACTGAAAACCCTATTGAATTAAACATTCAATAGGATTTTCAGTATATTTATCTTAAGCCATCCCTTTAAATACGGTGTACCTTTTAATTACAATTTTATGGACAGACTAGAATACATCGAGAGAGTGGATTCAGAATATAGGGTTCAATGAAAGAAAGTACAAGGGCACAAGGTGAGACCCAGATGCAGACACGGGAGGCAGATGGTTTGAGTCTTGATATTTATTAAACAATCCAAAAGGGGAAGGCAAGAGAATGGTCGTGGACAGGCAAAAGGTCAAAACCAGTTCAGGGTCCAGGAGGTACAAAGTGGCAGGAAGGCTCGAGGTCAGGGCAGGCAGAATGGTCAGGCAGGCAGGTACGGTGTCCAGAAAACAGGCAAGGGTCAAAAACCAGGAGGACTAGCAAAAGAGAATAGAATCAGGAGTACATGAAAAACACTGGTTGACTTGAAAACATACAAGACGAACTGGCACAGAGAGACAGGAAAAACAGGGATGTGTACACCAGGGGATAATAAGCGACACCTGGAGGGGGTGGAGACAATCACAAGACAAGTGAAACGGATCAGGGTGTGACAGAATATATGCATATTTGTCTCCGTTTCAACAATTGGTAGATTTAGAAATACTCAGATTTTGTAGATTATTTTGGCAAAATTTAGGGTTAGGAAAGTATGTTTGAATCATAAAAAACAGGTTTGGATTAACTTTACACACTAAAAATATTTATGTATCATTAATACATTAGTTTGATTCATCCTGAAAGTTGCCATATTCAAGTACACCCATTAAAATCAGCAAGGTGAAAAAAAGTGTACAATAGGGGTTGAACAATAGTCCTATAAATATACCCTTAATCCTCACTATTCATGGAACTGTATGACAACAGTCCAGTCGGTGTGAACCATGAGCCAGGCTCCAGGTTTAAACTGCTACCTGGTCTGAGTTCCATAATGATTCAAATAGACTACATGTCCCAAATTACTGCACAACGTTAGCCTAATATGATCCACTAATGCTAGCAACCCTCAGGAACAACTACACGGACATGAAAGAGGAAAGAAAGGTAAACCGGTTGGAATGTAATGATGCAAATTGTAAGCAACAAATTGAAGGAAAGTAAAGTGACAGTTCTAAATATGTGTGGGTATTATTGACAGTGATAGGATTTTCAGTTTGCTTCCATATGACTGGTTTAACATTCATCTCCATGGATCAGAAGGAACATAAGGAACCTTTTTATCTAAAACAATTGCTATGTGTATTAACGAGCTCTTAACAATAGCTCTTATCAATGACAGTGAATGGAGAATGCTGTTATTTCAATTAGAATAAAGAAGGTCAATACTTTTCCCATTTATAACTGGCAGGTTCACTCAACCTTATGTGAGCGTACCAAGTAATTAGGCGTCACTCTAAAGCGGGAAGGTGGAATAAACGAGTCAGGAGTAGGTTTTCTTGATTGAACACGGTTCTCTATTGAGGGTATTTTGTCAACAAAAACATTCTAACATAATCAATGAAAAATCTTCCAAGGAAAAACACACATCTTCTTCTCCAGATGAAACAAGAACACAATAGGATTATCTTTAAACTACAACAAACATAAATCACGGGTTTGTCACCGTCTTAGTGGTTCTTTCAGCACAGCTTCTCTCTCTCGGTGGCCATCTTCCAGAGATAGTTTCCCCCTTCTCTGCTGGTTCCATTCTCTCTTTTATAGGGGAAGGAGAGTATGTCATTAGTACCGTCAGCTGTGCTTAATTGACTCTGGTTACCTTGTCTCCCATGCTTTGTTGGGCTACTATCCATGAGCCCAGCCTGCCCTCTAGTGGTCCTTCCACATACCTTCCCCCCCAGGACCGAACCGGAGGGTCGGGCGCCAGACGCACCGTCTTGGTCGCGTCGGGACAGCGCGTCTGCATTCCCGTTCCTCGATCCGGCCCTGTGGATGACATGGAAAGAGAACGGTTGTAAAGACAAAAACCATCTGACTATTCTGTTGTTATTGTTTCTCTTACCAGCCATCCACGTGAGGGGCGCATGGTCAGTAACTAATGCAAACCTCCGACCCAGTAGGTAGTACCGGAGATAATCGAGGGCCCACTTGATGGCTAAGGCCTCTTTCTCTACGGTCGCATACCTCTGTTCCCGATCGCTGAGTTTCCTACTAATGAAGAGAATCGGCTTCTCTGCTTCACCTTTACCCTGAGCTAGTACGGCCCCGAGCCCTGTATCCGAGGCGTCGACCTGCACAATGAACTCTTGTGAGAAGTCCGGAGCCTGTAGAACGGGATCAGAACACAGGCCATCTTTTAGCAATTGAAAGGCCTCTTCCGTCTCGTCTTTCCACTCTACCTGGTTTGGCAGGTTTTTCCTGATGAGGTTTGTGAGGGGGTTGGCAATGGTTGCATATCCCGGGATAAAACGGCGATAATATCCTGTTATCCCTAATCAGCTGTGCTTAATTGACTCTGGTTACCTTGTCTCCCATGCTTTGTTGGGCTACTATCCATGAGCCCAGCCTGCCCTCTAGTGGTCCTTCCACACTTATTAATGGATTCCTCGCTTGTAAACGTGGAGGAATTATGAGGGAATTAAATCAAGGTCAGGATATGCCATATCTGTAAAAACACCTCCGCCACATCTTCATTTTGTTAATCTCCACTGCAAACGAGTAGTGGGTGAATATCACGCTACATAAATTCACGTCAGAATACACATAGAAGGAAAAGTGCATAAACGGGGAATTACATTTCATTTACTGTCACGTTCGCTGGAATAATTATCGGACCAAACTGCAGCGCGATATGGTTTGCACATAATATTTATTTGAAAACGCACAAAACAACAAAGAAAGAACAAAACAAACAATGAACCATAACTAAGAGGTGTAACATACACTAACTCAAAACAATATCCCATAAAACACAGGTGGAAAAAATGCTACTTAAATATGATCCCCAATTATAGACAACGATAGCCAGCTGCCTCTAACTGGGAGTCATACCAAACACCAACATAGAAAAACTCAACTAGAACCCCACATAGAAAATAATAACTAGAAAACCCCCCAGTCACGCCCTGATCTACTCTACTATAGAAAATAAGGGTTCTCTATGGTCAGGACGTGACAGTACCCCCCCCCCCCCCTCTAAAGGTGCGGACTCCGGCCGCAAAACATGAAACCAAAAGGAGGGTTAGGGGGGTGTCTAGTGTCGGTGGCGGCTCTGGTGCGGGACGAAGAACCCGCTCAGCTTGCGGATCCACCATATTTGGTGGCGGCTCTGGTGCGGGACGAAGAACCCGCTCATCCCGTGGATCCAGCCATGGACCCGGGCTGAACACAGTGCCTGGACTGGACCTCGGTATCAAGGAAGGCTCCTGTCTTGACGCTGTATCTGGACTGAGCACTGGCGCAGGAGAAGGCTCCGGCCATGAAGCTGGACCGGACGCCGTGCCTGGACTGGGCATTGGCACAGGGGAAGGCTCCCGCCATGGAGCGGGACTGGACGCTGTGCCTGGACTGGGCACCAACGCAGAAGAAGACTCTGGCCTTGAAGCTGGACTAGACGAAGTGCTTAGACTGGGCATCAGCGCAGGGGAAGCAGGAAACACCAGCGACTAGATCAATAAAAAAGTGATCAGATGAAGCAGATATAAGCTACAGGACTGTTTTGCTCCGATGGCATTGAGGAGTACACCACATCAGGTCATTGGCTTAATCAATAAGTGCATTGATGATGTCGTCCCCACAGTGACCATACAGTACGTACATACCCCAACCAGAAGCCATGGATTACAGGCAGCATCCACACTGAGCTAAAGGCTAGAGCTGCCGCTTTCAAGGAGCGGGACTCTAACCCAGAAGCTTATAAGAAATTCCGCTATGCCCTCTGACGAACCATCAAACAGGCAAAGCGTCAATACAGGACTAAGATCGAATCGTACTACACCTGCTCTGACGGTCATCAGATGTGGCAGGGCTTGCAAACCATTACAGACTACAAAGGGAAGCACAGCCGAGAGCTGCCCAGTGACACGAGCCTACCAGACGAGCTAACCTACTTCCATGCTCGCTTCGAGGCAAAACCCACTGAAACATGCATGAGAGCACCAGTTGTTCCAGAAGACTGTGTGATCACGCTCTCCGCAGCTGATGTGAGTAAGACCTTTGAACAGGTCAACATTCACAAGGCCGCAGGGCCAGATGAATTACCAGGACGTGTACTGCGAGCATGCTCTGACCAACTGGCAAGGTCTTCACTGACATTTTCAACGTCTCCCTGTCCGAGTCTGAGTCATGTTTTAAGCAGACCAGTATAGTCCCTGTGCCCAAGAACACTAAGGTAACCTGTCTAAATGACTACCGACCCATAGCACTCATGGCTGTAGCCATGAAGTGCTTTGATAGGCTGGTCATTGTTCACATTAACACCATCATTCCAGAAACCCTAGACTCACTTTAATTTGCATGCCGCCCCAACAGATCCACAGATGATGCAATCTCTATTGCACTACACACTGCCCTTTCCCACCGGGACAAAAGGAACACCTACGTATGTGAGAATGCTATTCATTGACTACAGCTCAGCGTTCAACACCATAGTGCCCTGAAAGCTCATCCATAAGCTAAGGATCCTGGGACTACGCACCTCCCTCTGCAACTGTATCCTGGACTTCCTGACGGGCCACCCCCAGGTGGTAAGGGTAGGCAGCAACACATCCACCATGCTGATCCTCAACACAGGGGCCCCTCAGGGGTGTGTGCTCAGCCCCCTCCTGTACTCCCTGTTCACTCATGACAGGGATATTTGGCATAGGTCCTCAGATCCTTTAAAGGTTCTACAGTTGTGCCATCAAGAGCATCCTCGCTGGTTGCATCACTGCCTGGTATGGCAACTGCTCATCCTCCGACCTCAAGGCACTACAGAGGGTAGTGCAAATGGCCCAGTACATCACTGGGGCCAAGCTTCCTGTCATCCAGGACCTCTATACCAGGCAGTGTCAGAGGAAGGACCTAAAAATGGTTAAAGACTCCAGCCACACTAGTCATCGAGTGTTCCCTCTCTCCAAGAGGCTTCTAAACAGCTTCTACCCCCAAGCCATAAGACTCCTGAACATCTAGTCAAATAGATTCCCAGACGATTTGCACTGCCCCCCCCTCCCTCCCTTTACACCACTGCTACTCTCTGTTGTCATCTATGCATAGTCACTTTAATAACTCTACCTACATCTACATACTACCTCAACTAACCGGTGCCCCCCGCACATTGATTCTGTACTGGTACCCTCCTGAATATAGTTTCGCTATTGTTGTTTTACTGCTGCTCTTTAACTACTTGTTACTTTTATCTTTTATTCTTATCTGTATTTTTTTTTTAAACTGCATTGTTGGTTAGTGGCTCGTAAGTAAGCATTTCACTTTAAGGTCTACTACACCTGTTGTATGCGGCATATGTGACTAATACAATTTAATTTGATTTGAATGACAAAAACTTAATTGAAGAATCACTACTGTTGACCAATCACTGACAAAAGGGGCGTATACTTTAGCTACTGAACTTCGGGTTGCCTCAGGAAAAGAAATATTGTGCACAAACAGCCAAAAACACCCTTACTGAAGACCAAAACGAACAAAAACATCACAAAACAATATATAATATAATATACACAAACTGTTTCGGACGGGAAGCATGCGGACGCCTTAATATGAGCCCACCATTGAACGATGGGACTCTCACGAACAAGTACAAGACGGTTGTTTTGCTCTAGGACGCCCACAAACCCCACAAGACTTGTCTGAAGGTAGCCAGGGACCATTTAAAAAAATTACTGTACATGGAAGTATACTGTACATGGAAGTATACTGTATATGGAAGTATGCTGTATATGGAAGTATGCTGTGTATGGAATTACTTCAGTGACAAAAAAATAGTTAAATATGTGTAATTATTTTTTTAAATTATTTTATGATCTTAAATCTCTCAGATATAGGAAAGACACTTCAAAACATACTTCTTTTTTTATTTTTTGGGACTATTTTGCCATGTTTGAATATGTTATTCAATGTGTTTCTATGGGCTAATAGCAGTAAGGCCAAATTCAATTTTTCATCAAATAATTTTTTACATATTTTGGGAGGATGCTTAAAGGGGTATAAATGAACCTTGGCATGATGATCTTAAAACAATGACACACGTTAGCTTAGTAGAAACCCAACCCCGGGTTTAGTACTGAAAAAACATGAAATGTCATTGATACAACAATATTTTTATTTGGAGAGTTTGAGTTTTATGAGACTCATGAGTGCTTTTACATAAAAAGGAATTAGTGATAATCAATGACTGTCGTTCAAATTCATTTCAGATGAATTACCCAACAATCCACCCCTATCACCACTCACTCACTGACTCAGTTCCTCACTCACTTATTCACTCACTCACCCAGTGACACACCCCACCCACAACCTGTGCGGGCGTCCTCCTCTATCCGTGCCTCTAAACAACCCATCGCCAGTCATTCATGTCAAACTGTGAAGGATCATTTGGGGAACAGCCTTTTTATTAATAAAATTTGAACTGTGGGTTAGTTTCTCTTTATTTCAGTGTCACCAAGGTGAACACCATGTTGAAAATAAAAAGCGACATTTTGTTAAAAGGAATATCATAATGAAGACAATTAAAACAAATAATATAAACTGCCATTAATGACCTCACAGCATTCTTATCAAACTCTCCCTCCAGGACTAAAATACAAAGAAAAATGGGCCAGGGTAAACAACAACTAAAACTGTGTAGTTATATCCACACTTTAGATAGACACTTCCCATAGATTTTGATTTGGTTTGAAGGGGGGATTGTCTCAAGTTTTTCCCTGTAGAGGAGCATCACGGCAATGCAGCGACAATAAATCTATTGAGGAGGAGAGTGAGAGCCTTGAAGACTCTACCTAGTGCACTGAGAATAGGGGCTCTGTCTGGACATTTTTTGGGGGTGTCGTGAAGTGCAAACCATTATATCTCTGACCCTCCCTGTTCTAACTAACTTCATTTACCACCCTGGCAAATTAGCAGTGGTAAACTACACCTGAATACATAGCTGGGGTTTGTCCCGCCCTGTAAGTATACTAACATAGTTATTTTTCATTACAGTACAGTATAGAGCAAATAGTATCAATATAATTTTCATAATCTTTTTTCATATTGCACCATCAGAGTATGCGACACAGAGAAAGATCAACAGAGACTCCATTTCCTAATCAAAACGAGATATGTGCAAACATGACTACGGACTTTATTAACCAAATCAATTCTTCCCTGTAATATCCACAAATAAAAGTGATTTCTCTTTTTATATATATATATTTATAGTAATAAGAATAATAAATCTTCACATTTGATCATTTCATAGTGTGACAAAAATGGTCAACTGGGCTGTCCAGTCGTGATCATAATCCTCTTAATCGTCTTTAATTGGTCAGTACCCATGCATCCATAGGAAATAGATTTTTTTCTTCAAAAAAGTAATAATTTGAGAGCAGCTGACAAGTTTGGACTGGTGTCGATTGCTTCCATCCTAGATTTCTCCAGAGTTTCATTCAGTGTTTTAGAGGAAGTTTCCATAGAAAAAAATGACAAGCTCCAAATTATCATCTCATACTCTGGGAAAAATGTGTCCAGGTTCTAATTCAAATAGTGTAGTAATGGTAATAATTGATCAATTGTAATCAATAATTAATAATCATTAATAGTTGAGAACTAACAACAAATAATCACTGATTAATAATTAATGATTAACAATAATAATCAAGAATAAATAATGTTCCCTCATAACAAAATTATTTTGGCAAGCTCCGCGTGGAGTCATTTCAGATGAATGAATTTACTCACAAGTTTTAAAAAAAACAAAGAAAGAAAGCTCCAAAAATAAATAAAAGAAGATTAGTAAAAGGTACCCCTCCTTTAAGAAGAAAGGGGACATTATATACAGGACTGTGTGGTGAGAGTCAGTTTACTGCACTTGTAAGTGTAATAAGTCCAGTGTTAGTGTGAATTTTAGTCTGGCCCCATGCCACTGATGTTATACCAGCGTGTAGGACTTTGCGTAGGGGTTGTTGGTCTGTTTGAGGTGTCCTCGTGAGTCCAGCAGGGACTCTTGGGAGGTGCTAAGCTTGGCGGCCTGGGCCAGCTCTGAGCCCTCTCTGTGAGGCAGGGTGGCTGCTGAGCCGGGTTGCCACTGGGCCACTGGGTCCCTGCTGCTGGCCCTGTTGCTGGCTTGGGGGGCCTCCGTGGGAGTTGGGGGAGCCATGCGTGATGGCCGTTTCAGGGAGCGACTCTTCTGGGGCTCCAAGCAGGCCTGGCCCATGGCCCCCTCTCCCCCGGCGCCACCCCTCCCTCCAGTGCCCGAGCACGACATGCCGCGGTTCAGCAGGAAGTCCATGCGCAGGTAAGGAGGCAGGTGCACTAGCTCGCCCCCTTAAAGGACAAAGGAAGGAAAGAGAGGGGAGTTAGTTATGATGCATTGTGTTTTATGGACAACAACCCCATAGAATACACATATGGCCAGTGGAAATATGGAAAAATCTCAGTTCAAAACACTTCAGTAAAGAAAAATGACTACCCCTGGGGGAAAGGTTAGGTGAGATACAAGCTCATCACATATTCCACAACAACCCACAAAACTAGGGTAGTTTATATGCCAAAGTCATCCATAGATTCTGACAGACTATTAAAGTATACTGCTTTGTCTGGTTATTGAGGTAATATGCCAAAGAATGTTCTTCATCTGAATTTGGCCTTGACCAACATGAAATGAAATGGCAATATTTTACAATGTCATTAACCCCCCCCCCCAGATTCCATTATACTTATTAGGTTAATGGAGGGAGAAGGAGACTTGCTTTCCTATAACATGAATAAGTAATATTATAGATTTAAGACTCCAGCGCTGCTCATTACAAATGTATCTGAGTAAAGTCTACAGAGTTTAATCAAATATAACTATAATGAACCAAAACTATATAGAATGAATAAGATGAAGACTTCAACAAAAAGACTGATTTCATGAGGTGAAGTTGCCTCAAACAGATTTAGGTGGTTCAATGTTCAAGCTTGGTCATCCTGCAATGGTGTTTTGTCAATAGAATAAGCTTCATTAATACATTACCTTAATTAATACATGAATCTATTGAAATCACTGTCTGCAAAACTCCACATTTGTTGCTGCAAGTAGCATTACTAGGGTTGCAAAATTCTGGGAACTTTCAATAAAACCCCTGGTTTTCCAGAAATCCTTGATGGAAGATTCCAGGTTTTATTCCCTGCTGATTCTAGGAATCCTCCATCCAGGATTTCGGGAAAACCAGGGAATTTATTGAAAGTTCACAGAATTGTGCAACCCTAAGCATTACTAGACCATTATCTTCAGAACAATTAAATTGATATATCAGCAGTAAATATTTACGAACCCCTAACCCTGGGATATGATCTGGTTTGCCTAACATTTACGAGGGAGAGGGAAATGGCTCCTGAATTGATACGTTTGGTCTGACTGACCAGCGTTGTGTTTTAAATGCATATTACAGAGTTTGTTCATTTGTATTGGCATATGAAGAACATAATAGCTTGAAATGTTAAGACACAGAGTTATTCAATTCAGCTACAGTTCCGCATACAGGTAACAGATCATAGACTAACCCCACAGTCTATATATGAAGAAAGTATGTATCAGATCTTAAAGTGAACGTTAGGGTTAGGATTAGCGTTAGTGCTTGGGGGGGCCCTCAAACCAAAGCATTACAGGCATGGTGAAGGCTAACTAATATTAGCAACAGAGCTCAGAGTTAGCTATGTGTCTATGTGGCCTCACCCGGTCTGTGAGCTTTGGGTGCGGCCATGTTCATGACTCGGCTGACATCCTGAGGCTTGGGCGGGGAGGCAGTGAACCTGCAGATGCCTGACTCGGAGGGTGTGCTGGACGTCAGGCTGTCTGTGTAGTCATTGGTGCCTGCTGTCATCTGCTCCGATGACGTATCCGAGATGAAGCACTCTGTGATGGTAAACTTGGCGTGCCGCAGCTGCTCCTCCATCTTGGCGTGCTCGTAGGCCCGCGCCAGCTCCTCGTAGGTGGACGAGGCGCTCTCTGTGGACACCATGCTGCTCCGTGCCCGGTCTATACCAGGGGTTAGGGTTAGATGCCATGTTAGTAGAGCAGTTAGGGGCTAACGCTAGCATTGGCATTGTTATAAACGGTTGGCATTGTTGAAAGTTCTATAGTAGGCCGATTTGTTTTTATTAAAGAGGTGAGAGGTGTTGTTATGGTTAAGGGTGATGTTACAGACATTCTTATATGGGGACTGTTATAGCAGTTGTTGCAGACTTGTCTCATCTTCAGGTGTGTTGTTACCTGTGTCCTGAGATGGGCTGACGCTGTAGCTGTCACTCTCCTTGTCCACAGAGCCGGCCACCCGTGGCGTGGGCAATCTCCAGTCAGTGCTCAGGGTGTGGGCTGAGACTGGCGGGTGTGGTCGGTTCAGGGTCCACTGGCTAGCGTAGCGGTTGCGTGCGGCAGGGCCTGCTTTGGCTGTGCGGCGGGCTGTGGGATCTGACAAGGAAAGATACAGAAAATGACATCACAGTCACACACCAGGGTGTTATGTCACATAGCAAGGGGTCACCTCGAGTACTGCAATGCTCTGTTTTTTGAAGCTGACTGTGAGTGTTTTTAAGGGTGGCAGTAAGTGTGTATCTGGCAATAGCAATGACGGATGGACACCCAATCCTCACATAACCCAACAAAAAGAAAACGCCCACCATCACAATATCTCACCTGGAGTTCATCTCAGGATGTCCACACAAATACATATAGCTTACAATAACAGTGAGAAAAACGTTTGATTGGGTTGACTGCAGTCCTCCACAAATACGTACATTTTTGATTGGATGCAATGCACATACTGTACATAATCATTCATGTTTAGAATTGAAAAAAATATATAACAGCAATAATCACTGTGTTGAAAGTAAATGCTTATCAGTGTGAACAACATCAGTGGAGATGGTAGGGGCTGTGCTCCTAATGCTTCTGATGACTCTCCTGAGGACTGAATCAAACCAGTCTGTTGTCTGGAATCAAGTCCAGCTGAATAAATTCCAGCTGTATGAATGCAATCCTGATTTTACTTATTAATTCTAGCTCCACCGCTAGTAAAGTAAAGAGGATGTCCGTACTGGACTTACTGGTTCCTGGCCTAGCATCAGATACATCCACTAGAGGTCCGGTGGCCTGGGACAAGGACTGGTAGTGGACGGTGTGGGTAACCGTAGATGACTTCTGTTTCTGAGTCTCCCCAAAGTCATTGTCAGTCAGCAGCACTGTGGACCTGTCGTCTGAAATAGAGAGAATCATTTCACAAACATGGTCACCACAGTACGATGAGAATCGCCACAGTAGGTACTACTACCACATAGAAGGCCACAGATATGTGATACTCACATATTTTTATCCAATGTTACACAAGTTTCCCACTCGTATTTCCTACTTGGGAGCTCATTATGAGTTTTGACATGTCCGGGAGCTTTCTGGGAGTTTCAGTCCAAAGTTTCAGATAATTCAGAGAACACATGAAAGCAGCATAATGTATCAGTGTCCGCTCACCGACTGTCTCCATGGTGTCTCTCTCCTCTATGAGCAGCTGGGCTCGGGGGATGTCGATGTGCATTCTAAGGGTCTGCTGCTGCTTGTTGATGGTGTCTGCAGGTCGTGTGTTTTTACTGGGGAACACAGGAAACAACATACACTGGTCAATAAGGACCTCATCACACTGCATCAGATATTCAGAAACGGGTGATTCTAACATGATTCTGTAGATACTGTATTGAATGTTTTTTTCCCCATTAATGCATTAGACAATAGTAACTGTCTATAAAGTTATATGTCAAACTGCTCATGCTTACCTCATCAGCATCTCTGCCAAACTTTTCGCATCTACAGAGCAAACAAGAACAAAAATCACATTACATACAGATGATACTCACACTATACTTGACAATAGTTACCGAAATTTGACAGAAATCTAAACAATCAGGCGTTGCCCTGTTGCTGCTGTGACCTCTCACCTCTGAGCCTCTTCAGTCTCTGTTCCCTCCTCCTCCTCCTGAGGACTAGAAGCAGGGCGAAGACCAGCACGATTCCCACCAGCACACAGGAGATGATGGTCACCATCTTCAGACCCTCGTTACTGGATGTACTGTCCACACTCACCGTTGGAGCCTTCACCAGTGGAGCAATGGTACCTTGAGACAGGTCATAGAGATGTCATTAGCTGACATAAACTATGACATGTGTTATGACAGCATTATGTAGGTTGAGGCACAACACCCTCAGCGGGGCTGGGTAAATGAGGTTTTCAGGGGAATTGGAAGAGAGCCTGTAATGAGACTTCCGCTTTGGTGACATTTCATCTTAATTCCTCCTCTATATTTAGTGGATTGGTTGAATAGTCCAGAAGAGAAACTCCCTGACAGTTTTCTTTCTTGTCAGGACCAGAATGTGGGGCATCCCGCTCAGGCGTTTCTTTTACGCCTGCTGCGTTAGGTTACTTGTACAATAACTAGAAGGTTGTCAAGTGTCGCAACCAGACCTGGTAGACGAGAGAATGACTGCAAAAAATAATCCAAACAAGAACACATATTAAGCCTATTCAGCAGTGGAGGCTGGTGTGAGGAACTATAGGAGGACAAGATCCTTTTAATGGCTGGTAGTAGTTTCCATATGTTTGATGTATTTAATACCATTCCCATAATTCCATTCCAGCCATTACAATGAGCCAGTCCTCCTATAGCTCCTCCCACGAGCCTCCTCTGCTATGCAGTGTCTGTCGTTGAATAGTAAATACTAAATGAGCTTTGTGTTAATGTTTAAAACATGGATCAAGCACCTGGCACAAGGTAACAGTGCCTCTACATCTTGCATCCCAATCTTAATGTATTTTCCATCAAACCCACCCAATCTGCTCCAACAAGCTGCTGCAGCACTGCGCTAGCTGCAATCAGCACCTGACCTTCTGCCAAACTGGCAGTAATGCCCACTTGACAGAAGATCAACTCAACCTTCTTAGCTGAAAACAAAGCTATTTTTTCCCCTTTTACACTTCATGGATGGCTGGAGGGTTAGATGGATGTGGGGGGACCTCTCAAAGTCTCTGTTCCCTCCTCCTCCTCCTGAGGACTAGAAGAGTCTGGATGTGACAAATAGTGTGTCTGTGTGTGTGTGTGTGTGTGTGTGTGTGTGTGTGTGTGTGTGTGTGTGTGTGTGTGTGTGTGTGTGTGTGTGTGTGTGTGTGTGTGTGTGTGTGTGTGTGTGTGTGTGTGAAATCGCCACGGCCACTAGAGTCAGCAGAACATCTACTCGAGGTACTTTACTGCCCCATTCATCAGTTAGGCCTAGAGCCTTTTAAAGCCCGGACCAGGGAAGACTAACATGAGACAGCCACTTTAATTGCAGGGAGGAGAGAAGAGCTCCAAGGACCAGTAAATAGCTAAATATGAGGTAATTTCCTTCTCCTTTAAGGCAGGTATAGGACATACTGTAAATTAATGTTTTTGATGGAAACTCAGGCGGTTGTGACACAATTTTCAAGGAATGGTTAGGTAAATTACTTTTAAACTACAGTTCTTCATTCTTTATTCGGATATCCTGAATAAGTCACTATAAGCGTGTATAGACAAGTGAACTCACTGCCATCGTAGCTCAGAGTGGAAAACTTGACCCTCTTCTCTGCTGACCCGGCGCTGTTGAACACCTTCATCTGCAGTTCGTACCAGGTGGCCTCGGCCAGGTCATACAGGATGTAGCTCTTGGTCAGAGACGTGCGCTGGGCCGTGGTCCACGTGGGAGACTCCACTGAACGGTACTCTAACGTGAAGGACGTGATTGGACAGCCGCCGTTGTTCCAGCCAATCAGGTTGAGCCTGACACGCGTGGCATTGATACTGGTGAAGAGCTCCTGTTCTTTAGAGTACTGGGGTTCTGTTGGGGAGTGAGGAGAGAGGAGTGAGACCACACAAACACTTCAATGAGAGGTCTTTCCATAAGAATGAGTTTTCCATTATTAACTGAGTAAAAGCAATGGGGTCACATATGTAAAAGGATGTCACCATCTCCCTACCTTTCCCATGAGTCTTAGCCTCGATGATCTCACTGATGCGCCCTGGCCCCACAGCATTCTGGGCAGTCAGGGTGAACTTGTACCAGGTGCCACACTTCAGGTTCTCCAGTCGATAGGAACGCTCACTAGGGCTGATGGCAAAGTTGCCCCACTTCTCACTGTTGTCCTCTGAGTATTGCAGGATGTAGCCTGATGTGTGAGAGAGAGGTTAGGGTGTTACAGTGTTGCCTGCTATTTAATAAAGTCAGTACGCTGTTGTCCAAGGGAAAACAAAAATCTCCATTAATAGTTAGTGTTGCTGCTAGCTGCGTTGGTGTCTGACCTCGTATGGAGCTGCCTCCGTTGTCTCCTGGTATCCAGGACAGAGTGATGGAAGTGGTGGTCGTCTTGGTAACGGTGAGACGAGGCTGGTCCGGGGGAACTAGAAGTAAAAATATGGATTTTATTTAAGTCCTTCTAACTCATGATGATATCCTTTCAGTTCACTACCTATGATGAATACATGTCTATTTAGTATTGTTATGAACTGACCTGAAGACTGGTGAACTGGATTGTTCCACCACACACTAACTGACTTACCTTGAACCTGCAGGTTGAGGATGATTTTATCTGGCCCAAAACTGTTGCTAGCCACACAGGTGTAGTTCCCAGAATCCTCAGCTTTCACTGTGCGGATGACCAGGCTGCCGTTGCCCTGAACAATGCGTCTACTGTCAATCACAGCAGGGGCGGGGCTTCCATTGCTGAATCACAAATGTACGAAAGACAGTCAGACAATGAACTACAGTGAGATACTCCACAGAGAAAATATTTGAAAAGTATTGGATAATGTTACAATACTTTTATGTGCATAGGAATATGCGGCACATGTCAACAACCATGATTTTTGACATTCTGCTGATAAGTGTGAAAGGATACTGCAAACACACAAGGTCTTCATTGAAAATTGGCATTCCAAAGAGCCACTGTTTTTTCACTGGTATTTAGTGTGCGTTAAAAGTGACTCAAAACATGGTCTGTACTAAGTTCTACTGTCTGTCCTACATGCAGCATGATGTGTTGTACTCTGTACTCACGTCTCCTTGAGCCACTTGACCGTGGGGGCTGGGTCGCCCACCGCCTTACAGGGCAACACGATGTCCCTCATCCAGGGGGTGGTCACTGTGCCGTTGAATGTCAGGATCTGAGCTGGAGCTGCACACAAACACACCACAACCGGGTCAAATACTTTGGCTGACTTGATTTAGTTTTCCTGGTACAAAAGAAGTAATGGAATAGACCCAAAGGTGGAAATCGATCCCAAATACTTTCAAGGGAAGCTCTATAAAAGCAGTGTAAACTGTTAATTCTTTATCCAACTTTATTGAATTCCCCACCTCTTCGTCTACACCTGCACCCCTTAAGACAGCCCATCTCTGTGCTTATACAGATATAAAGTGGTCTGTTTGCAGAGGTGGAAAAAGTATTCAAATGTCATACTTGAGTGAAATTAAAGATACTTTCATGTAACATGACTCAAGTAAAAGTAACCCAGTAAAATCCTACTTGAGGAAAAGTCTAAAAGTATCAGATTTTAAATGGATTTAAGTAAAGTGGTGGAAAAAGTACTCAATTGTCATACTTGAGTAAAAGTATAAAGTAAAAGTAAATGCTATACCTCAAATTCCTTATATTTAGCAAACCAGACGGCACAATTTCCTTTTTTAGAACTTTTTTTGACAGCCAGGGGCAACTCCAACACAATTTACAAAGGAAGAATTTATGTTTAGTGAGTCCACCAGATCAGAGGCAGTAGGGCAGACCAGAGACATGTGTGAATTTGACCCTTTTCCTGTAAGCATTCAAATTGTAACTAGTACTTTTGGGTGTCAGGGAAAATGTATGGAGTAAAAAGTACATCATTTTCTTTAGGAATGGAGTGAAGTAAAAGTAAAACTAGTCAAAAATATAAATATTAAAGTAAAGTACAGATACCCCCAGAAAACGACTTAAGTAGTATTTTAAAATATTTTTACACAAGTACTTTACACCACTGTCTGTTTGGGACGAGGATGGTCAGGCAGCAGATTGAATTCTAAAACGCATCAGGTTGGAAACCACATGTAATCACCTTGCCTGTAACAGGATGAGAATGTCCAGATAATGGACCACTACACTGCCTACCACTGATCACCATCAGCTTATCAGTTCTCACCAAGCAGCACCGTGCAGACAGCTTATCAGTTCTCACCAAGCAGCACCGTGCAGACAGCTTATTAGTTCTCACCAAGCAGCACAGTGCTGACAGCTTATCAGTTCTCACCAAGCAGCACCGTGCAGACAGCTTATCAGTTCTCACCAAGCAGCACCGTGCAGACAGCTTATTAGTTCTCACCAAGCAGCACAGTGCTGACAGCTTATTAGTTCTCACCAAGCAGCACAGTGCTGACAGCTTATCTGTTCTCAACAAGAAGCACAGTGCTGACAGCTTTTCAGTTCTCACCAAGCAGCACAGTGCTGACAGCTTATCTGTTCTCAACAAGAAGCACAGTGCTGACAGCTTATCTGTTCTCACCAAGCAGCACAGTGCTGACAGCTTATCTGTTCTCACCAAGCAGCACAGTGCTGACAGCTTATCTGTTCTCACCAAGCAGCACAGTGCTGACAGCTTTTCAGTTCTCACCAAGCAGCACAGTGCTGACAGCTGTTCAGTTCTCACCAAGCAGCACAGTGCTGACAGCTGTTCAGTTCTCACCAAGCAGCACAGTGCTGGCAGCTGTTCAGTTCTCACCAAGCAGCACAGTGCTGACAGCTTATCAGTTCTCACCAAGCAGCACAGTGCTGACAGCTTATCTGTTCTCAACAAGAAGCACAGTGCTGACAGCTTTTCAGTTCTCACCAAGCAGCACAGTGCTGGCAGCTGTTCAGTTCTCACCAAGCAGCACAGTGCTGGCAGCTGTTCAGTTCTCACCAAGCAGCACAGTGCTGACAGCTGTTCAGTTCTCACCAAGCAGCACAGTGCTGACAGCGTATCAGTTCTCATCCAAGCAGCACCATGCTGACAGCTTATCAGTTCTCACCAAGCAGCACCGTGCTGACAGCTTATCAGTTCTCACCAAGCAGCACAGTGCTGACAGCTTAACAGTTCTCACCAAGCAGCACAGTGCTGACAGCTTAACAGTTCTCACCAAGCAGCACAGTGCTGACAGCTTATCAGTTCTCACCAAGCAACACCATGCTGACAGCTTATCAGTTCAGTTCTCACCAGTTAATCATTTCTCAACACCATGCTGACAGCTTATCAGTTTCTCACAGTGCTGACAGCTTAGTTCTCATTAAGCAGCACAGTGCTGACAGTTTATCAGTTCTCACCAAGCAGCACAGTGCTGACAGTTTATCAGTTCTCATTAAGCAGCACAGTGCTGACAGCTTATCAGTTCTCACCAAGCAGCACAGTGCTGACAGCTTATCAGTTCTCATTAAGCAGCACAGTGCTGACAGCTTATCAGTTCTCATTAAGCAGCACAGTGCTGACAGCTTATCAGTTTCTAAGCAGCACAGTGCTGACAGCTTATCAGTTCTCACCAAGCAACACCATGCTGACAGCTTATCAGTTCTCGTTAGGAAGTACAGTGCTGTCAGTTTATCAGTTCTCATTAAGCAGCACAGTGCTGACAGCTTATCAGTTCTCATTAAGCAGTACAGTGCTGACAGCTTATCAGTTCTCATTAAGCAGCACAGTGCTGTCAGTTTATCAGTTCTCACCAAGCAGCACAGTGCTGACAGTTTATCAGTTCTCATTAAGCAGCACAGTGCTGACAGTTTATCAGTTCTCATTAAGCAGCACAGTGCTGACAGCTTATCAGTTCTCACCAAGCAGCACATGCTGAGCATCACTAGGAAACAGTTCTCACTCAAGCAGCACAGTGCTGACAGCTTATCAGTTCTCATTAAGCAGCACAGTGCTGACAGCTTATCAGTTCTCATTAAGCAGCACAGTGCTGACAGTTTATCAGTTCTCATTAAGCAGCACAGTGCTGACAGTTTATCAGTTCTCATTAAGCAGCACAGTGCTGACAGTTTATCAGTTCTCATTAAGCAGCACAGTGCTGACAGTTTATCAGTTCTCATTAAGCAGCACAGTGCTGACAGCTTATCAGTTCTCACCAAGCAGCACAGTGCTGACAACTAAACAGTTCTCACCAAGCAGCACAGTGCTGACAGCTTAACAGTTCTCACCAAGCAGCACAGTGCTGACAGCTTAACAGTTCTCACCAAGCAGCACAGTGCTGACAGCTTATCAGTTCTCGTTAGGCAGTACAGTGCTGTCAGTTTATCAGTTCTCATTAAGCAGCACAGTGCTGACAGCTTATCAGTTTTCATTAAGCAGTACAGTGCTGTCAGTTTATCCGTTCTCATTAAGCAGCACAGTGCTGTCAGTTTATCAGTTCTCACCAAGCAGCACAGTGCTGACAGTTTATCAGTTCTCATTAAGCAGCACAGTGCTGACAGTTTATCAGTTCTCATTAAGCAGCACAGTGCTGACAGCTTATCAGTTCTCATTAAGCAGCACAGTGCTGCCAGCTTATCAGTTCTCATTACGCAGCACAGTGCTGACCGGGTGAAATATCAGACTTATTTAATTCAGTTTGATGAGCTCGTTTCAACTACATTCACATCCTGAGATGGGGGTGGGGATAGTGTGGTCTCCTCTTTTTACTTATATTATCTAAATTCGTCCTGATGAAACTCTTCCAACTTTCGTCAATCTGAATAAGCTCTAAGTTAGGCAACTCATAGGCAGAGTTTCTCAGGGTTGTGCCCCTTTAAATGTTCTGATCAAGGCTTTGACACAGTGAAAATGAGCTGATGTCTTCTGTGTCTTCTAAAAACATTCAGAGACTGAGACACCTCATCTTACCATCTGTTTCAGGATAATGAGAAGGGAAACCATAAGCTCCACCTACCCTCGGCCTGGGGCTTGACGGTGATGATGTCGCTGGCATTGCCACGGCCTGCTGCGGTGACGGCCACCACCCAGATGCTGTACTGGCGGCTCCTGCTCAGGTTGGGGATACGGTAGAAGAAGACGTCTGGCGCTGCTTCAAACTCACTGCTCACCTGTAGGAGGGTTACACCGACATGAAGTTAGCAGAGAGATACAGGACTTACTCCAAGGACATGCCTTTATCCCTGTACTCTGAAACCCAGTACTCTGTGCCCTCCTTACCGTGGGGTGTGGGTTAGAGCAGAAGACTGTGTATTTCCTGATGATGCCGTTGAGTTTGAGAGGAGGGAGCCACGACACAAACACCACCGAGTTAGACGCCGCCGCTGCCTTCACCCCAGCCGGAGGACCAGGAACTGGTGAGGGAAAACAGTGAAATAGGGAAATATATATTATTACCCTTATCCTCGTTTTGTGTATCATCTAAGGAAACCAATCTGTATTTAGTTTTGTCAAAATCAGTCATTCCAGTAACCGTGCCTGAACGTCTGATGCTACAGGGCGATCTGCAATATGCAGGAGCTGCAATTTTTCAGCTACTTATGTGAGTCTTCTGCTCCAACTCAACAAACATTGATATAATTTCACACCAAATTCAAACAGAAGTTCTGTCATAATTATTTCTACTTTTCAAAACGCTCTTACATAATGCAAGAGGGCATATGCAAATCTAGGCACGGTTTACCTACCACAGTTGACCCCTGACCTCTAGTATGATTAGTATGATGCAGTTCCCCCTACACAGTGATCTAAGGTCAGTTTAGCATCTTCCCCCTAATAGTTAAGGTTAGAATTTAGAGAGCGCAAGCTGATCCTAGAACAGTGCCTGAAGACTTCTTGTCTACTGGTGTGCGTACCGTCCTCCTTGGTGCGGGTGAAGATCTGCTCGCTGCGCACTCCGTCCCCGGCCCGGGTGAAGGTCAGCACCTGGATGCTGTAGTTGGTGTACTTCTCCAGACCATCCAGCTCCAGAGACGGCTTAGAGGTGGTCACGTTACGGATCTCCCCCAGCTCTGAGATAGGAGAAGGAGAGGAAGGGATAGAGGGCAATGAGAGGAAATAAGGGTCGGAATAAGGCAGAAAGAGATGTAGGGAGCAAGGAAAAGAGACAGGGAAGAAGGGAGGGAGAAAAACAATGATGTCAAATGCAGAATTACTGTAAATGTCAACTAACTTAGATGAAAAGTTGCTTGGTAAATACAGGTAAATACAAAACATTAAGAACAACTGCTGAATCCAGGTGAAACTACTGACCAGGTGAATCCAGGTGAAAGCTATGATCCCTTATTGATGTCACTTGTTAAATCCATTTCAATCAGTGTAGATGAAGGGGAGTAGACCGGTTAAAGAATGATTTTTAAGCATTGAGACAATTGAGACATTGATTGGGTATGTGTGCCATTCAGAGGGTGAATGGGCAAGACAAAATATCCAAGTGCCTTTGAATGGGGTGTCAGGCACACTGGTTTGTGTCAAGAACTGTAACGCTGCTGGGTTTTTCACACTCAACAGTTTCCTGTGTGTAGTAACAGTAATGGTCCACCTTCTAAAGGACATACAGCCAACTCGACACAAATATGGGAAGCATTGGGTTCAACATGTGCCAGCATCCAGGTGGAATGCTTTCGACACCTTGTTGAGTCCATGCCCTGAGGAATTGAGGCTGTTCTGAGGGCAAAAGAGGGTACAACTAAATATTAGGAAGGTGTTCCTAATGTTTTGTACACTCAGTGAACGCTTGTATAGTATAACACATACAGTACCAGTCAGATGTTTGGACACACCTACTCATTGCAGGGTTTGTATTTATTTTTTTACTATTTTCTACATTGTAGAATAATAGTGAAGACATCAGAACTATGAAATAACACATATGGAATCATGTAGTAAGCAAAAAAGTGTTAAAATGAGCAATATATATTTTAGATTCTTCAAAGTAGCCACCCTTTGCCTTGATGACAGCTTTGCACACTCTTGGCATTACTCTCAAACAGCTTCACCTGGAATGCTTTTCCAACAGTCTTGAAGGAGTTTCAACATATGCCGAGCACTTGTTGGCTGCTTTTCTTTCACTCTGCGGTCCAACTCATTCCAAACAATCTCAATTGGGTTGAGGTCGGGTGATTGTGGATGCTTGGTCATCTGATGCAGCACTCCATCACTCTCTTCTTCGTCAAATAGCCCTTACACAGCCTGTAGGTGTGTTTTGGGTCATTGTCCTGTTGAAAAACAAATGATAGTCCCACTAAGCGCAAACCAGATGGGATGGCGCATCACTGCAGAATGCTATGGTAGCCATGCTGGTTAAGTGTGCCTTGAATTCTAAATAAATCACAGACAGTGTCACCAACAAATCACCCCCACACCCTCACACCTCCTCCTTCATGCTTCACGGTGGGAACCACACATGCAGAGATCCTCCGTTCACTTACTCTGCGCCTCACAAAGACACGGCGATTGGAACCAAAAGTCTAAAATTTGGACTCATCTAATGTCCAATGCTCGTGTTTCTTGGCCCAAGCAGCTTTCTTCTTCATATTGGTGTCCTTTAGTAGTGGTTTCTTTACAGCAATTCAACCATGAAGGCCTGATTCACGCAGTCTCCTCTGAACAGTTGATGTTGAGATGTGTCTGTTACTTTTATTTATTTGTGCTGCAATTTCTGAGGCTGGTAACTCTAATAAACTTATCCTCTGCAGCAGAGGTGTGTCTTCCCGAGAGCCAGTTTCATCATAGTGCTTGATGGTTTTTGAAATTTTCCAGATTGACTGATCTTCATGTCTTACAGTAATGATGTACTGTAAATTCTCTTTGTTTATTTGAGATGTTCTTGCAATAATATGGACTTGGTCTTTTACCAAATAGGGTTAACTTCTGTATACCACCCCTACCTTGTCACAACACAACTGATTGGCTCAAACGCATTAAGATGGAAAGAAATTTCACAAATTAACTTTTAACAAGGCCATTGTTAATTGAAATGCATTCCAGGTGACTACCACATGAAGATGGTTGAGAGAATGCCAAGAGTGTGCAAAGCTGTCATCAAGGCAATGTCACTATTATTCTACAATGTAGAAAATAGTAAAAGAAGACAAACCCTGGGATGAGTAGGTGTGTCCAAACTTTTGACTGGTACTGTACATAAAATAATATGTCCAAGGTTGTCATAGCAGTGATAGCACAACCTTGAATCAAAACATGGACACAAACACAGGATTAAAAAGCCCTGTTCTGGTGTGTCTGACCTTGACGCTGATGATGCTTCTCTAAGTGTTGAATAATGGATGTCTCTCCCTCTCTCTATTTCTCTATCTTCCCCTCCTCTACTGCAGTCTGGATTAGAGCCACAGTCTGTTAATGCTCCATCCTCCCTGTTAGTACACTTCCTTCTTATCCCTTTCTTTCAAACACAAACTGTCCCAAAGCAGCCATAGCATATGAAGAGCTCTGGAATCTACTAATATATGGATCTATAACTCCATCTATAGTTGTGTTGTGGGCTAATCGGAACAGTTCTCTGAGATATAAAACTCATAGATTTATGAGTCATAATAGTGTGATTTGGAAACGTGCAGTAAAATGTATGCTGTATACTACAATAGCTGTGATCAATGAATTCTGACTCACTGTACTGTAGGTACTGTGCATTCGGTAAGTATTCTGACAATTTCCCCTTTTCCACATTTTTTAGATTACACACTTATTCTAAAATGGATTAAATAAAACACTTTCCTCACCAATCTACACACAATACCTCATAATGACAAAGCAAAAACAGGTTTTTAGACATTTTTGCAAATGTATTACAAATAAAAATCAGAAATACCTTATTTACAAATGTATTAATTTGCTATGAGACTCGAAATTGAGCTACATTTGCTATGAGATTCGAAATTGAGCTCAGGTGCATCCTGTTTCCATTGATCATCCTTGAGATGTTTCTACCACTTGATTGGAGTCCACCTGTGGTAAATTCAATGGATTAGACATGATTTGGAAAGGCACACACTTGTCTATATAAGGTCAAAAACCAAGCTATGAGGTCGAAGGAATTGTCCGTAGAACTCTAAGACAGGATTGCGTCGAGGCACAAATATTTCAGCTGCATTGAATGTCGCCAAGGACACAGTGGCCTCCATCATTCTTAAATGGAAGACATTTGAAACCACCAACCCTGAGAAATCTGGTGAGAAGGGCCTTGGTCAGGGAGGTGACCAAGAACCTGATGTTCACTCTGACAGAGCTCCAGAGTTCCTCTGTAGAGATGGGAGAACCAGAAAAACAACCATACCTGCCAGACAGAAGCCACTCCTCAGTAAAAGGCACATGACAACACCACTTGAAGTTTGTCAAAAGGCAACTAAAGGACTCTCAGACCATGAGAAATAAAATTCTCTGGTCTGATGAAACCAAGATTGAACTCTGCCTGAATGACAAGCGTCACATCTGGAGGAAACCTGTCACCATCCCTACGGTGAAGCATGGTGGTGCCAGCATCATTGTGTGGGGATGTTTTTCAGTGGCAGGGACTGGGAGACTAGTCCGGATGAAAGATGAACAGAACAAAGTACAGAGAGATCCTTGATGAAAACCTGCTCTAGTGCGCTCAGGACCTCAGACTGGTGTAAGGTTCACCTTCCAACAGGACAATGACCCTAAACACACAGCCAAGACTACGCAGGAGAGGCTTTGGGACACTCAATCGAACATCTCTGGAGAGACCTGAAAATAGCTGTGCAGCGACACTCCCCATCCAACCTGACAGCTTGAGAGGATCTGCAGGGAAGAATGGGAGGAACTCCCCAAATACAACAAAGTATTGAGTAAAGGGTCTGAATACTTATGTAAATGTGATATTTCCATTATTCGTTTTTTTTTTTTACATTTGAAAACATTTGTAAAAACCTGTTTTTGCTTTGTCATTATGGGGTATTGTGTATAGATTGATGAGGTGAAAAAACTATTTAATCAATTTTAGAATAAGGTTGTAATGTAACAAAATCTGGAAAAAAGTCAAGGGGTCTCAATACTTTCCGAATGCACAGTATATGAAATCCATAAAATGGCTGATGAATATACACCATTGATGGGTGCTGAGTTTGATTACTGCAGTGACAGGCTGGTGCCAAATGTTTAGAGCAGTGTTGATGGATAAGACACAGTTGCTCCACCATCTTAGAAAAGGGGCCTATAGCCCCCTCTGCTGGTGCATGAGGTAAACAACCCATGATACTTTCCCAACAAAAACAATTATATTGCTCACACTTAAAATATATGAAGAACACAACAGGCCCTGGCTGAGGGTTTAGACAAATGTCTTTGACAATAAATACAACAATATGATTTCTATCACACATATCACACATTCTTAGTATATTTTCAGTGTATATATGGATTGCATTTGGATTACTGATACAGTGATATTTTGGTTGTTCATTTCATTCCTTCTGACATTTCTTAATTTCTTAATTTTAGATGTTAGATTATTTGTATACTAGCTATACATTTTACTGCACTATTAGGAGCTAGTAACACAAGCATTTTGCTGCACCCACTATTACATCTGCTAAAAACTGTCAACGCGACCAATACACTTTGATTTGATTTGACATAATGAGTGACATCTTTCATTTAAAGGAATAAGATATGTATTCATATGAATTGTTGTCAATGTTACATAAGATATCAATATATACATAATAGATGTAATACATGGCAATAGGGTAGCCTAGTGGTTAGTGTTGGATTAGTAACTGAAAGGTTACAAGTTCAAATCCCTGAGCTGACAAGGTACAAATCTGTCGTTCTGCCCCTGAACAGGCAGTTAACTCACTGTTCCTAGGCCGTCATTGAAAATAAGAATTTGTTCTTAACTGACTTGCCTAGTTAAATAATAATACATTTTTAAAAAAATGACTGTAGTATTGTTGGGAGTGTGTCCCAATATGACATGCACTGTTACTATGCAAACTAGATTGAGTGTTGCTTTTCAATTGGTGCATCCAGGGGCCATCAGAGGGGATGTGATATGAGAGGAGTCAGAAGCCATCACTCTGACGTCTCTCCAGCATGTGGCGACTGCATGCCATGTCAGGCTGTCTGACTTGGACTAGAAAGCCTAGGTCACTGCTAATATGTCTCATTCACCCACTTGAATTATCATGCATAGGTAATCATGTTGATACTGTATACATACTATGTGTCTTGGAGGTTACGGACTAGGGCAGATACAGTCTAACATCTACATCCTTCTCTCTCTTTGTGTAACGGATGTGAAACGGCTAGCTAGTTAGCGGTGGTGTGCGCTAAATAGCGTTTCAATCGGTGACGTCACTTGCTCTGAGACCTTGAAGTAGTGGTTCCCCTTGCTCTGCAAGGGCCGCGGCTTTTGTGGAGCGATGGGTAACGATGCTTCGAGGGTGACTGTTGACGTGTGCAGAGCGTCCCTGGTTCACGCCCAGGTCCGGGCGAGGGGACGGGTGTAAAGTTTATACTCTTACATTGATGAGGCGGACTGCAATAGCATCGAATAGTCCCCGCGATATGCAACTGTTCAGGGAAGTCAGGAACCAATACACGCAGTCAGTCAGGAAAGCAAAGGCCAGCTTTTTCAAGCAGAAATTTGCATCCTGTAGCTCTAACTCCAAAAAGTTCTGGGACACTGTAAAGTCCATGGAGAACAAGAGCACCTCCTCCCAGCTGCCCACTGCACTGAGGCTAGGTAACACGTCACCACCGATAAATCCATGATAATCGAAAACTTCAACAAGCATTTCTCAACGGCTGGCCATGCCTTCCTCCTGGCTACTCCAACCTCGTCCAACAGCTCCAACCCCTCCCTGCAGCTACTCACCCAAGCCTCCCCAGCTTCTCCTTTCCCCAAATCCAGATAGCAGATTTTCTGGAAGAGCTGCAAAACCCGGACCCGTACAAATAGGCTGGGCTTGACAATCTGGACCCTCTATTTCTGAAACTATCGCCGCCATTGTCGCAACCCCTATTACCAGCCTGTTCAACCTCTCTTTCATATCGTCTGAGATCCCCAAGGATTGGAAAGCTGCCGCAGTCATCCCCCTCTTCAAAGGGGGAGACACTCTGGACCCAAACTGTTACCATCCTGCCCTGCCTATCTAAGGTCTCGAAAGCCAAGTCAACAAACAGATCACTGACCATCGCCGTACCTTCTCCGCTGTGCAATCTGGTTTCCGAGCCGGTCACGGGTGCACCTCAGCCACGCTCAAGGTACTAAACGATATCATAACCGCCATCGATAAAAGACAGTACTGTGCAGCCGTCTTCATCGACCTGGCCAAGGCTTTCGACTCTGTCAATCACCATATTCTTATCGGCAGACTCAGTAGCCTCGGTTTTTCTAATGACTGCCTTGCCTGGTTCTCCAACTACTTTGGCAGACAGAGTTCAGTGTGTCAAATCGGAGGGCATGTTGTCCGGTCCTCTGGCAGTCTCTATGGGGGTGCCACAGTGTTCAATTCTCGGGCTGACTCTTTTCTCTGTATACAGTGGGGCAAAAAAAGTATTTAGTCAGCCACCAATTGTGCAAGTTCTCCCACTTAAAAATATGACAGAGGCCTGTAATTTTCATCATAGGTACACTTAAACTATGACAGACAAAATGAGAAAAAAATCCAGAAAATCACATTATAGGATTTTTTATGAATTTATTGGCAAATTATGGTGGAAAATAAGTATTTGGTCAATAACAAAAGTTTCTCAATACTTTGTCATATACCCTTTCTTGACAATGACAGAGGTCAAACGTTTTCTGTAAGTCTTCACAAGGTTTTCACACACTGTTGCTGATATTTTGGCCCATTCCTCCATGCAGATCTCCTCTAGAGCAGTGGTGTTTTGGGGCTGTTGCTGGGCAACACGGACTTTCAACTCCCTCCAAAGATTTTCTATGGGGTTGAGATCTGGAGACTGGCTAGGCCACTCCATGACCTTGAAATGCTTCTTACGAAGCCACTCCTTTGTTGCCCAGGCGGTGTGTTTGGGATCATTGTCATGCTGAAAGACCCAGCCACGTTTCATCTTCAATGCCCTTGCTGATGGAAGGAGGTTTTCACTCACTTTTCACTCTCACGACACATGGCCCCATTCACTCTTTCCTTTACACGGATCAGTCGTCCTGGTCCCTTTGCAGAAAAACAGCCCCAAAGCATGATGTTTCCAACCCCATGCTTCACATTAGGTATGGTGTTCTTTGGATGGAACTCAGCATTCTTTGTCCTCCAAACACGATGAGTTGAGTTTTTACCAAAAAGTTATATTTTGGTTTCATCTGACCATATGACATTCTCCCAATCTTCTTCTGGATCATCCAAATGCTCTCTAGCAAACTTCAGACTGGCCTGGGCATGGACTGGCTTAAGCAGGGGACACGTCTGGCACTGCAGGATTTGAGTCCCTGGCGGCGTAGTGTGTTACTGATTGTAGGCTTTGTTACTTTGGTCCCAGCTCTCTGCAGGTCATTCACTAGGTCCCCCCGTGTGGTTCTGGGATTTTTGCTCACCGATTTTTGTGATCATTTTGACCCCACGGGGTGAGATCTTGCATGGAGCCCCAGATCGATTGAGATTATTAGTGGTCTTGTATGTCTTCCATTTCCTAATGATTGCTCCCACAGTTGATTTCTTCAAACCAAGCTGCTTACCTATTGCAGATTCAGTCTTCCCAGCCTGGTGCAGGTCTACACTTTTGTTTCTGGTGTCCTTTGACAGCTCTTTGGTTTTTGCCATAGTGGAGTTTGGAGTGTGACTGTTTGAGGTTGTGGACAGGTGTCTTTTATACTGATAACAAGTTCAAACAGGTGCCATTGATACAGGTAACAAGTGGAGGACAGAGGAGCCCCTCTTAAAGAAGAAGTTCCAGGTCTGTGAGAGCCAGAAATCTTGCTTGTTTATAGGTGACCAAATACTTATTTTCCACCATAATTTGCAAATAAATTCATAAAAAATCCTACAATGTGATTTTCAGGATTTTTTTTCTGATTTTGTCTGTCATAGTTGAAGTGTACCTATGATGAAAATTACAGGCCTCTCTCATCTGTTTAAGTGGGAGAACTTGCACAATTGGTGGTTGACTAAATACTTTCTTGCCACACTGTATATCAATGATGTTGCTCTTGCTGCGGGCGATTCCGTGATCCACCTCTACGCAGATGACACCATTCTGTATACTTCCGGCCCTTCCTTGGACACTTTGCTATCTAACCTCCAAACGAGCTTTAATGCCATACAACACTCCTTCCGTCGCCTCCAACTGCTCTTAAACGCTAGTAAAACCAAATGCATGCTTTTCAACCGTTCGCTGCCTGCACCCGCACGCCCGACTAGCATCACCACCCTGGTTGGTTCCGACCTAGAATATGTGGACATCTATAAGTACCTAGGTGTCTGGCTAGACTGTAAACATCTCCAATCCAAAATCAAATCTAGAATCGGCTTTCTATTTCGCAACAAAGCCTCCTTCACTCACGCCGCCAAACTTACCCTAGTAAAACTGACTATCCTACCGATCCTCAACTTCGGCGATGTCATCTACAAAATGGCTTCCAATACTCTACTCAGCAAACTGGATGCAGTTTATCACAGTGCCATCCGCTTTGTTACTAAAGCACCTTATACCACCCACCACTGCAACCTGTATGCCCTAGTCGGCTGGCCCTCGCTACAAATTCGTCGCCAGACCCACTGGCTCCAAGTCATCTACAAGTCCATGCTAGGTAAAGCTAGCACCAGCTAGCACTGGTCATGATGGCAACACCCACCCGTAGCACGCACTCCAGCAGGTGTATCTCACTGATCATCCCTAAAGCCAACACCTCATTTGGCCGCCCTTTCTTCCAGTTCTCTGCTGCCTGTGACTGGAACGAATTGCAAAAATCGTTGAAGTTGGAGACTTATCTCCCTCACCAACTTTAAAAATCTGCTATCTGAGCAGCTAACCGAACGCTGCAGCTGTCCATAGTCCATCGGTAAATAGCCCACCCAATATACCTACCTCATCCCCATACTGTTTTTATTGATTTACTTTTCTGCTCTTTTCCACACCAGTATCTCTACCTGCACATGACCATCTGATCATTTATCACTCCAGTGTTAATCTGCTAAATGGTAATTATTCTCCTACCTCCTCATGCCTTTTTTCACACAATGTTAATTGACTTTATTTTTTTATTTTTTATTCTACTGTGTTATTGACTTGTTTATTGTTTACTCCATGTGTAACTCTGTGTTGCTGTCTGTTCACACTGCTATGCTTTATCTTGGCCAGGTCGCAGTTGTAAATGAGAACTTGTTCTCAACTAGCCTACCTGGTTAAATAGTGGTGAAATAAAATAAAATAAAATGCTGTTGACCCGGATCACTGGTTGCTGTGGAAAAGGAGGAGGTCAAAAGGGGGGTGAGTGTAACGGATGTGAAACGGCTAGCTAGTTAGCGGTGGTGAGCGCTAAATAGCGTTTCAATTGGTGACGTCACTTGCTCTGAGACCTTGAAGTAGTGGTTCCCCTTGCTCTGCAAGGGCCGCAGCTTTTGTGGAGCGATGGGTAATGATGCTTCGTGGGTGCCTGTTGTTGATGTGTGCAGAGGGTCCCTGGTTCGCACCCGGGTATGGGCGAGGGGATGGTTTAAAGTTATACTGTTACACATGCATCTGTGTGTGTGTGTGTGTACTGTACCTCCGTCGGGCAGGTTAGCCCAGTAGATGACTCTGAAGCCGAGCAGGATGCCGTTGAGAGCGTCTTTAGGAGGGGTCAGCCAGGATAGAGAGATAATCTCTGGAGACGCTGCTGTCGCCTGGACGTTCTCTGGAGGCCGGCTGGGAACTGTCACAACCAGGGAGGAGGAAAAACAACATTATTTCCTCAGTCTCCAAACAAGTAGAATGAACAGAAGAGTTTACTGAAGAGATGAGAATATTGAGATACTCTTGGAAGTGAACCTCATAATGCTTAAAATTAGTGTTTTGGGACCAAGCCTTCATCGGGTATGTTTTTAGCCATGACAAAAATAACCAGCCATGCATGACAATACTGAACATGTGATAGACAGTCTCACTACACCAGCAGTACCAACATCATCCACAAGATGTCCATAAAATTCCATCTTGGGAGTTCACTTTCTTCAGAGACAAAACATTAGCTGTTTGACCCTTGATGCACCACAATACTTTAGAATACCCTAATGTTTGAAATCAGTAAGATTTTCACTGTCCACGATATTATTACTGATAGCTAAAGGCAGACTGTGTGTTTGTCCTCCTCACCGTCCTCCAACGTGGTAGAGATGACCTCCTGGGAGGAGGGTCCTGTCCCAGCGCTGTTGCTGGCCTGCACCACCACCCCATACTGGGTGAACTTCTTCAGGTTGTCCAGGGTGACGCTCTCACTGTGGTCGTTGTCCCCCGTCGTCTCCATGCTGATGACGTTGAACTGGTAGTTCCCCCCGGTGCTGAACTCCCTGTAGCCCACCTGGTAGCCACGGATCGCCCCGTTCTGGAGGTGCTTCTTAGGGGCCTGGTGAAGGACGGAGAGAGGGAGGGAAGAGGGGAAAGTACATTTAGATATTGGGGGACATCTTCTTGAGGACAGAATAATGGTTGTGGCCCTCGATGACCTGATATGTAACAGACCATGTAGCTAGTAGACCACTGAGATACAGTAAGTTCTTCTCGGTCCTGATGGAATTGATTGAACATATTTTACCCTCCAGGAGACTCTGATGCTCTGAGAGGAGAAGGCTTCAAGCTGCACATCTTGTGGGGGACCATCAGGAGCTAGAAGGAAGAACATACATCAAGGTCATTCAGATGTGAGCTACTGTCAGTTGAGTAGAGGAGGTGCAGGAAGGCAGAAATTAGTCAGCAAACTATCCAGTCTGAGTGTATTATGAAGATTATTCCAGGGTCAAAGATCCTGAGACATGGAAGGCTAAGGTTTGACAGTATCTTTGGGTAGACCAGAGTATTTGGTCTCAGATGGCCCAGCTCACTTGAACAGTAATAAAGATGGAGGTCATGTTTATGGGAGGTCATGTTTATGAGAGGTCATGGGGGACAGAGTCAGAAGAGAAGTGAGAGAGAGAAGTGCTGTATGGGGATTGGGAGGAACCACCAAAGGGAATGGGAGCAATTTACAGAGGGGCTGGCCAGTGATCTATTGACCGCAGTGTGACATTTACAACATGGTCTGCTAATTGAAAAGTCCCGCTTTTAGTGCAGGGTCAGCGTGTGTTCAATAATGCAACGGAGACAATGGAGCTGATGTCACTCTGATGTTAATGAATTGACTTCCTCATCCCCATTACCCTCTTTTCTACCTCTTTCATCCTCGTCACTTATGTAGGTCTTTCCTTTTGCAGTTCATCATCCTGCCTGTTTGCCTGCTTTGCCTTATATATTTATGTAGTGCAGCAGTCTAAATGTGTATGTACAGTATAGCTACACATGTCTGTGTGTGCTTGCCTTGTTGTTGTTGTATGTCTGTGTCTGCATGCTGTGTGTGTATACATATGACCAGTGCTGGTTTAATACCTGCTTCGTCTGTGGTGATCGTGAGTTCGTTGCTGGCCTCACTCTTGCCGATGTGGTTCTTGGCGAACATGCGGATGCTATATGTGGAGGAGGGGTGCAGGTCTATGATGGTGGCCTGGTTGAGCTGGGGAGACACGTCTTTGGTCCTTTGGGCCATTTCCCAGGAGCCTGTGGGGCCGGGGTCAAGGTTTATAGGGGTTAGTGAGGACCACTAAGTGGGGCTGTAGGTCAAAGCCTGCTAAGTGCATTAGTCTGCTGTATTGAATTATACTGAGAAAAATATAAAATATCATTCAATTCTTTATCTGGAAGACAAGAGGTGCACATTCAGCTTAACATGAGGATCCAGAGAAGAATTTAATCAGGAGAGACCTTAAAAATAGTGAAAATATTTGTATTCTGTGCCATACAGAAAAGATAACTATTGTTTGTCTTGTACCTGATTTGTTCTTGCACTCAATGTCGAAGCCTGTGATTGGGCTGTTTCCATCGAAGCCCATGGTCCAGCGGAGGGCGATGGTCCTGTCCTTCACCTCTCTGATCTCCACCTCAGGAGGGTCCGGGGGCTCTGAGGGACACCACAAAGTCACAAACAAGGTTATACAACGCTAGGGTGTTGTTTATGCATCATTACCCTAATTGTGGGGTTATATTTTTGTATTTCATTATGTTTTCATGACAATTGTCAGTGGTAGGCAGCTGTACCTTGCACTGTTAGCTGAATGATCCCTCTGTCTTCACCATAGGAGTTGATGGCATGGCAGGAGAAGAAGCCAGAGTCTTCCCTCACTGTAGGCCGGATCTATGGGAAGGGGAAAAAGAGAGTCAGCTACATAGATGAGGAAATACATGGAAAATACACATTCTGGGCTATATCATTCACAGACAGGGCTCATGATGAGCCATCATCAAACCTGTCTACAAACTGACAAACTTAGTGCAGGCTTTTGCTACAACGCTTTGCTCCAAGCAAATGCCCTGCATACCCAGTAGTTCTCCACCTGGCCTCAGCAGAGGTAACTGGGAATAGGGCAGCACCATTCCACTGGCGTGTCTGTATACCTGCAGGGTGGAGATGACCTCGTCTGCCACCTCTTTGACGGTGACGACGTAGCGGTGGCTGCTCTCCGGGTTGATGATGCGCTCTTCCTTCTCCCAGCGCACCATGATGGGTTTCTCCCCGTGGGCCGTGCAGCTCATCCTCTTCTCACTGCCCTGCGTGGCCAGCGTGGTGTTGGGGTATGACGTGATCATGGCTGGGACTGGAAGGGAGAGAGAAAAAGGGGAGGAAAAGAGAGAGAGAGCGAGCGAGACACAGACAGAGAGAGAGACAGAGAGAGAGACAGAGAGAGAGAGAGAGAGAGAGAGAGAGAGAGAGAGAGAGAGAGCGATGTTACATTAGTTATGAAGTAAGACAGGCTGAACATAAACAAGTTTAGCCATAATCCAATTCCAGTTGGACATCATAGTGATACCTGTCACATGGAGGGTCGTTAAAAGACAGGAACAGTGCAACGAATCAAATCTCTCTGTTCAATTGACACTTAATTGAGTCATAGTATGGCTGACTTCAGTGGTTGCTAAGTATTTTGGTTTACATTCTGCAGACATTGCTCCAATTTCTAACATAAGAGACAGTGAACGCCATGCTTCTTGTTGAACTGTGACAACAAACATCTTATGACAACAAGCAGCCAAGGCTTGGATCTGAGACAATCCCTATTGGCTGGTCCCTGACAGCACACTACACACACTAACGACTCACACACACAGCTCATTACCCCCACAACTGTGTGTGTAATGACACATACACACACGGCTCCTGTGATATGATGGAAAGTGTCAGGCGAGGGGTCGCAGATGTTTAAGCTTCATCTCTTATTCATTCCCTAGCCATTTTGAGCCATGCTGCAGAAAAATAAGGTTGATTTATTTTGCATGAAAACTATGAATTTTTAGTGAGATGCACTTGAAGTAGTGAGGGAAAAAATAACTCCACACCCTTTCGGTAAATGTTAGCGTTTTGAGCAACGGTAGTCTCATTGTGCCATTTAAAGTGGCTCCGAGGTGCAAAGCTTACCCCAGACAGAGACTGACACTACACTAATGGGTTAATCATAAACTATAATGAATGGTCAAGACCTCAACCACTAAACTCTTAGAAAAAAAGGTGCTATCTAGAACCTTAACGTGTTCTTCAGCTGTCCCCATAGGAGAACCCTTTGAAGAACATATTTTGGTTGCAGGTAGAACCCTTTTGGATTCCATGTAGAGAACCCAAAAGGGTTTTTCTAAGAGTGTAGTATTACCATGATTATGACAAAGGTAAGCTCAAACTAGCCTAGCTAAGACTAACATCATGATGAGATCAGGTGAGAGCCCTCCAATGGGACACGACAGTGTTGATGCGTAGTCAATGAAACGCCTATTGTACAGAAGGACTACATGAGGTGAGGTGGCCATCACTCAGCGGGAGATCACACAGACAGGACCAATGTAATCATTGTGTGAGTGAGAGAGTAGCACAGCTGTGTCTGTCTGCCCCGAGGCACATGCCATGGTGCCAGGCTGTTTCATGGGCCTGTAATTGCTGTGTCAATGTATTTTTTAAATATCCGGCAGAATTATGGGTAGAGGAACATGGCTCTGGGGGCAGGGGGGCGAGGTGACTCCTCCACTGGGAGACTCAAACATTGGACAGCCACTCATTTTTTTATTTCACACAGTGCACTACATAAACACACATGCACACGGTTTAATTAGCATTACTGACTGATATGTGTGTCTCTAGCTGACAGAGTAGAGGTTAGGAGAGCCCCGTTTCTAAGCCTGAAGCCCAAAGGGCAACAAACATGATGCATGTCAGCCTGCCTCACTAACTGCCTGCAGGGAATTCTGGGATGTTCTGCTCCCGCTAGACAAAAGCTGCAGCTCCCCCTCCCAGGCTCCCTTTCACCTGACCAGGTTACCATGCCAACTAGCATCGGACAATCTATATCTCCCTCTCCC